>NW_009910017.1:0-6529 GCF_000696875.1 Nestor notabilis
TGAACAAGACAGGTCCCAACACCGATCACTGGGGGACACCATTCGTTACTGATCTCCAACTGGACATTGAACCATTGACCACAACTCTTTGTGTGCAGCCATCCAGCCAGTTCTTTATCCTCTGAGTGGTCTATCCATCAAATTGATGTCTCTCCAATTTAGAGACAAGGCTGTTGTGTGGGACAGTGTTGAATGCTCTGCACAAGTCCAGGTAGATGACGTCAACTGCTGGCTGTCACCAACCACCTCATTGTTTTTCATGTGCCTCAGCATGCTTTCCAGGAGAATCAGCTGCAAGATTTTGCCAGGCACAGAGGTGAGACTGACTGGTCTATAGTTCCCTGGCTCTTCCACCTTCCCCTTCTTGAAAATGAGGGTTACATTTCCTTCTTCCAGTCATCAGGAACTTCACCTGACTGCCATGACCTCTCAAATATGATGGACAGTGGCCGAGCAACTTCATTCACCAGCTCCTTCAGGACCCGTGGATGGATTTCATCAGGTCCCATGGACTTGTGCACATTCAGGTTCTTAAGGTGGTCTCGAACCTGATCCTCTCCTATAGCAGGCCTAAGGTCTTCAGACAAAAGACTTCTTATTTCTTCTCACTTCCTCAATTCTGTCCAGTGTGCTCCAAGCTTGTTCTTCCCACATATATGCTACACTCTTGATATTTTCATTGTTTTTTGTGTATGTAAAGCTGGCAATATGTGTTTAGATCATAATACGATCCATCCTTCAACCTCATCATCACTTTTTGTCCCCCTTCATCTCCAAAGCTTCACGTTTTTTTGGTAGGGTCTGAAACATAAATTGAGACCCATGTGGAAGACCACTGCATATACAGTATTTAAGGTATAACTCACAACCTGTACCTTCCCCCACAACAATTTTTTATGTTTTTAATGGCTTCTCCTCATTTTGGGAGCTGAAACATATATTCTTCTGAATTCACTAATGAGTTTCTATTCCACTTTGGAAGTACAATATGAAAAATTATAATTTAATCCACAAAAAAACCCAAAGCAAAACTAAACCCCAAACACACTATTTTCATTGTAACAGCTTGTATAGAGAGGCTGTATTCTGCTTTCTGTCTAGCATGCACAATGATATATAGTGAAGAGAAAGACGGTGTGGCAAGTATTTTCTGCCTCCTGTGCATGTAAAAGAAAAACACAAGACACAGATCTAGTGCAAGGCTGAGAGCAAGCCAGGCTGACCAGCAGTGGTCCATTACGGCAGCAGGCATGGCCAGCTGGCACTGGGCCTTCACAGACCCCATGGTTCCTGCCATGCACATGCTGCCATATGGCTCTGAGGGAGCATTCATGGCTCTTTTTTGCAGCGTAAGTAGGGACACCACAGAGTATGCTGGCTCCAGCAACATTCAGCCAGTCTGTCCCATAAGATATTTTTGTAAAGTAGTGTGATGTAATTAGGAACCCCTTAACCTATAGAACCTTAACTATCACCATTATTTATATACTGTCACAAAGGTATGCAATCATTTTATTTGGCTACAAAAAATATTTCAGACTAGATCTGATCAGGCAAAATGTAAAAAGTAGAAGCATAGAAAAGCTAAGCAGATGATGTACATTTTGGTTTAGTGGTTGAATCACAAAATGGAAAATAAATTCTGATTATCATAATCTCTTCTTTTCCTTGAAGTAAAATGGCTTTTTACTTTCTTTTTCCTATACCTATTCAGTAAAATATCAATTTTGAATTCAAAAAGTAATTTTGAATTTTAAAATCAGAATATTTTAGAAACTTTCAGTGTTTCCAATTTTTACTTTCTCATTGAAGATGAAATGGCTTGTAAAGCTCAGCCTGTAGTGACAAGCAGATAATTTTACCCCATGGAAATAGTATTCTTGGGAAAACTATTGTTGATAAAAAAATTTTGTACACTGATACATAGTATACCTCAAAGCTAGCATTTTCACATGATCTAAAATAGGAATAAGCGTTTGGACTAGTGCTACAAGAAACAGGATGGCTATTGGTGCTCCTACATATCATAAATTTAGAACAATTGAGACAGTTAACTGAGATACTAGGGTATGATTGGGTTCCAGATAATGATGTGAATATAGTACCTATCTCTCTCCATCATCTGCACCATCATGCAAGGTCTACAAAACCTAGTAGTAAGTAGTCTAAATCAGTCTCAACTCGCTTGCACTTAGGCACAAAATTGGCATGTAAACTATTACTTGGAGATCTGAATTCAGCCCTAACGCATACATAGAAACCAAAATAATACAGTGGGAACCATGATTGATCAAAATCTCTATATAGGAACCCAGCAAGTTAGAAAGAGCAAAGAAAATAAGTATTGGCAAGAAGCAGTTGCAGGCTGGGAAATTAGTTTCCAAGACACAGCATGGAGACACATGTTTGCATAGTGCACAGGGAGTCAGCCTACTGCTGGGTGCTGTTTAACAGATTACACCCACCTGTATCATGCGAGTGAGCAGTGAGAGGATGCAAAATGATGCTCCTGTGGAAGTGATATGTGGTGTTAGGAAAACTGAGCTTCAAACTACCACAGTTACAATTAAATCTAACCTGTAATAGATGATGGCAAACACCTGAAATGGCTTGGACTTTGGTTCTGAGCATCTTATGATGAAATATGTGAGTGTGAGCTTTGACTAGCCTTTAAAAATGTTTCAGGAAGAGATGCAACTGCACAGAGACTTTGTGTTATAACTGTACATCTGGCACATTCTATGGCATTTAAGGTTCATTAAATTCTGAATATTATGTCATCTGCCCTTGGCTTAAAATAGTTTTGTGTGAGCCTTTTGTCTCCAACTTCCTCTTTAACACAAGTTGTTTCTGTTGATCTCTGAGGTCCATGCTTTTTATCACATCAGTTTCTTAGAAAAGTATAAACTCAGATTACAGCCCCAATCCACCACAATATAACTCCCTTCATGTTTACTTACAGGAGAGCAAAAAAGTTTACATAAAACCTCTATGAGCAAGTAATAATTACAAACATTTCAGGACACCTTTTTTCAAAACAATCTTTTTCCCAGTTAAACTGAATTCAAAGTAAATTTTTTAAACTAAGAGTTCATCCCAGGTTTCAAACACATATAAAATTCAAATTGTAACAGTAATGTTTCCTATACAAAGAGTCTAGGAACTGCCCCCACATTTAGGTTTTTCTATACCACAGTTCTTTAAGACCATTAAAGACACTGGCAGAACACAATCCAGTATGTCTCAAGTCGCTGTGACATGAAATGTCACATAAACCAAAAGATGTGTCACAATAGCAGTATTACATCCCAAAAGAAATTTCTACTTAATTTACAACAACTGTTTGAGATTAATAAAATACAATTAAACACAGACATTTTTAGTGAAATCAAGAAATATCACATCACTGCAGTCTGATTTCAAGAACTGTTTGAAGTTACTAGAGGGAAAAGAGACAGTCTTATTACAGGTTGGCAGCACAGATTTTATGACAAATTTCTTCCCTCCTGTAAAGACTTTAAGACTGAAAAGGTATAATGCTTCATAAAATGAAGCATCTTTTTCTATGATAATAACTGTTAAGTTTTTTCTTAATGCTCAAATGCCTCTAGTATATTTTGTAATGATATAACACCTGCAGTGGATTAAATCTGTACTGTAACTGTAGCAGACAGTGTAAGAAATGTCAGTTCTCATTAGCCTGCATATAAATCTGCCTTTTTTGGTAAGCAAGATAAAAGAAAGACCATGAAACTCAAAGCATATGTTGTTCATGCAAAAAGGATGTTCAGCAACATGAATCTTTTCCACATCATTCTCTTTAAGGGCTGGAAGATTTTTGTTTAGAAAGAGAAAGAAGCATACAGAAAGGCATTACTAACAAGCTGTAGAAGATTTTTATAATTGCTTGCTGGTACAGCTGAATAGTCATAAAATAGCATAAAGAGTAAATAAGTTGATAATGTAAAGCAGTGATTAGGATCTTGTGCATGCTTTTGCTATTTACATATTTAAATGCTTTGATATTAACATGTCAACTTTAATAGTATGTAAATTAATTCCCTTTTGTGAAATTTATCCTCTTCAGCATTAGACATTTATTCATTCATAGCAACTGTAAATTTCCTTCCTTATTTGTGTTTTTAGAAAGACTTTTCAGGATCTTATACAAAATGTTTTCTCTGCAATCTCCTATCCAGATTCATTAAGGAAGTTTATAGCTTTAATGGATAGAACAGCAGTAGCCACCACCTCCACATATCACTGTGCTATAAAAACACATACATACAGAGAATCTCTTTGTGCCTGGAAGCTTTACAACCATCTAAATAAAAAGAGATTATTCAGCCACCTAGTATCTCAACCCATTTCTGGATAGTGCTGATGATTGTCAGCAGTCTGATACAGCATACTTAAGCTGAGAAGCATGGTAACACGCGTCATAACAGAGATGCCTAAAAAGGGCCATGGCACACCCCAAAGGTACTTCAAAAGATTCAGGAGAAAAAAATTAAAATATGCCTTTCGTTTTTTCCCCCCACTTCATTACATTCCTGATGAATCTTATTTTTCCATTGACTATATATCTGGAAATTTTTCAGCCTTCACATGAAGGTCAATTAATTAGAAACAAAGAGTTGGAAAATAAAAGGTATGGTGTGATCAAAGAAAAAAGTACAACCAAACATCAGTTATTGCTTTATGGTGCACTGCAATTTAGTTCTGAGTGTACTGCAGAACCCTGCATAATACAGCCTTAGTTGCCTGGCAACAAACAGGAACTATATCAGAAAGCAGCAAAGGTGTGAATGAATAAACAGAAGTGACAGGGACATGTGAAAATGCCCTGTAAAACCATGTTCATTGCTGAACTGTCTGACCAAGCTTTCACAACATTTCAAGGGAAACGCTGGATTAAATTCTGCTCTCCATTAACGTAAGTTAAGGTATGCATATGTAAAATGAATCTAACTAGATAAGCACAATATAAAATCTGGAGAAAAGCAAATTAACAAATGTATTCTTATCAGTTTTGATACTGATGTGGTACTGGCGCAGTACGTAGACAGACCAAATACCCAACACTACCTTGAATAGATGAGGTAGGATAGAATATCAATTATACCAATTTTTCAATTTTCAATTTCAATTTTACCAATTTTTCAACTGGTAGAATTAAAAACTCCTGACTTGGTTCTAGGTGCTAATCAGTCACACATTTTGGTGCTAACCTCCTGGAAACCAAGCACTCACACGCTGAATTTGAAAGACCATTACTCATTCTTCACACTTCTTTCCATTGAGAAACTTTTGTGCTGAGATACTGAGCTGTTTTTCTACTTTGTATTTTACTTATTTATTTGCAAGATTCTTCTATTATAACCAGCTTTAACATATAAGGTCCATGACACACCACTTCACACTGAAAGGTTAATATTATTCACAAGTATTTTAGCTGTTTTACTGCATCACAATATTTTCTTATAAGAAACAATCCTATTTTAAATATTAATACATAATTGGATGAAAATAGTTAGATATGAGAAACGCCTGAAGATCTGAATAAAGCTGATACCTCTGAAAAGTCCTGAAAGGGAGCACATTTTATAGTGAAAGACTATGTAATTATGTAAGTTTGATGTATCATATACGTGGCCAAGCCCTTCATCTGGCATATATCAGAGAAACTCCCATGATCCAGAAGAGCCAAGCTATCTTATAACAACTAAGGGTCTTACTCTGTTTCACAAAATGATGCTGAAATATCCAGCTAAATCTAAATCTACTTTTTTATTTTCTATAGGAAAGGAAAACTCTAAGACAATGTGATCAAGCAGAGATTGATTAGTCAGAATTACACTGACGTAATGTTGGGGAAGAAAGTTGCATGAGGTCATCTTCCTGAACAGATGGTCTAGAGATACTGGTTTTAACTAGCACGTGGTCGAGTAAATAATGTTTAAGTTTTCTTTGAGAGCCTGGGGAGTGAACTAGATAGAGTTGAGTGAAATACCTGTGCCTCCTACCCACATCATCTGCTACTCCTAGGGTTTTCATTTCCTGCACTGTTTGTGCTTTATCACATGGCTCACTGGTCAGGCAGTCTGTGCCCTTGGTTCAAAAAGCTTTTATTAGAAGATTGAGAGAAATGTGCGCTTAGCTTCCATTTGTAATTTCTTTATATACCTAGTTTGCTCCTTACAGGCAAAATCAGTCAACAGAGAAGAAAAGTGTGGTTGTATTGTCTGTCTTTTTTTTTTTCCCAGTCAGTATAATAAATTTCATATGTAGTAATAAATGACCATAACAGGATGAAAATCTACATGATCAGTTGTATGAATAATTTAGTTTCTGTTCAGATTAAATGTCCATTTGAACACACCCTGATTTGTTAATTCCCATGATTGTCCTGAGCATGTGCATTTAAAATCTCAAAAGGACTATCCAGGTCCTTTCATTATATTGTGTTTATGTTTTTTATATCTTTGATTAGAATAAATTAAAGGTGATTGATAATAAAGTTCAGCAG
>NW_009910017.1:6560-25437 GCF_000696875.1 Nestor notabilis
TTTTAATTAGTTTAAGAGGAACTTCTCTTTTCACAAACAGCATCAACATAACTGACTTCTTCAACAACATCAGACTAGTGTGTGTTCTACCACACTTATGGTCCTGGTTTCAGCTTGGATAATTAATTTTCTTCCTAGTATCTGGTGGAGGTTATTCCTTTCTCTCGCTCTCTCTTTATTTCCTATTAGTATTATTTTTGTTATTATTATAATATGTTACTTGAATTATTAAACAGTTTTTATCTAGAAAAAAGTGATACATAATACAATTTCTCACCACCAGCTGACTGACACCCAGCCTGGACCCAAGCAGTAATAGAAGCCACTTATCCAATGGGGAAAAGATGAAAATAAATCACAACATTCAAAAACAGGCTAATCAAAACCACCAAGTAAATGAACACACACAGCTGAGATAATCGTAAATACAAATTATTTTCTAGTTTGCTGCATTACATAATACTTTAGTATGTTAAAATGATCCCCAAATACTACTGATTCATGACTACAAGTTATTATTCTTGGTAAACACCAAAATAAAGTACAGAAATATAATCAAAGTGCTATAGAAAAAACAAACCATGAAACATACTTGTGCAGGTAATAAACTCTCTTTATTACCCATGCAGAAGGAGCAATCGTATGTGCAGGTCATCTGATTATTCATTTAACTCTTATTAAAAACTTGCTGCTCCTTTCAGCTTCACTCTAAAAAACACTGACTGGTGGCAGATCTTCCACATTTCTATTTTCAAAAATGTGTACATAATTTTTGTACTTTACTCATTGCTAATCTCTTAGTGGTGTTCGTAACAAAGGCTAAAATAGAAAATGAAAAAAGAAAAAATAATTTAATTGTCATTCTGATTTGTGTCATTAAAACCACTGAGCTAAAGAAGAGAGCACCCTAGTAGTCCAAGAAAATAAAAATACATACAAATCTGTCAGTAAGGCCTCTATAACTTTTAAATTACAAATGCATCCATATCAAAGACTTTGCACCCAATTATCTAAATGGCCTTCTGTAAAGCATCCAAGGATGCAAAGAGGCAAAAGGAAGGGAGACAGGTAATGTATCAGTTAGAGAGATATGATTCAGCTGAAAAAAAATAATTTCAAGTTTTGAATTTTTATCTCATCTTCCCCACAACAATTCAGGATACTATGATCTGGGCTGACTGAAATTTATCACAGAAACATCCAGCTTCTTTTGATTTTTTATGAATGCTTTTTATAACACCAATAAAAAGATGAACCCTTAGGGTAAGGGTGTCTCTGGAAAAGTTGTGATCAAAACCTTCCATTTTACTAAACCCTCTTATAAATACACTCACCGTCAAAGCGTGTCGGTTGCAATGACCTAGTTTCACTTGGGCACCAGAAGCTGTAGAGTCATTACTAATATTATAGCAGACAAGTGTTTTTTCCATGTTTTATGACTGTAATGCCATTCCTATTTGACTTCACTGACACTAGTCATGGCAGAATTGCTTATGACATAATTATGGAAATACATAGCTTAGTATTGCATAATAGCCTTACAAATCTCATGCATGCATCATTATACAAATTTGAATAGTGGAACAAATGTTGTTGATGTCAGTATGCCCATAACACAATAAGCCAATCAAATGAAATATTGTCCAATTAACAGCATGGTGAGCAATCTTAAACAAAAGGTGATGCTCAAGGGAGGAAGGAATAGTTAAAAGTTATGGCAAAAATCTGACATAACTTCAGGAAAAAGAAAAGATTTCTGTTTGGTTGATCCCAAGACACTATAACTCAAGATACACACCAAATGTATACATACCAAATGCTAAATTCTCTAAAGTTACATGTCACCTAATTTTATCTGTCTCATAGTTAGGAACCTGATCTAATCTAGTTTTGTTGTTACCCCTAAAGTTAACAAAGAGGGGGATAAGGGGAAGAGAGAAAGAGGAAAACCTCCAGAGTCAAGTATGTCACCTTAAACATTTATGTTGAGGTAGTATTAAATACCTTCTGAAAATGCTTGTCTCTCTTCAATGACTGCAGAGAAAAACAGCTTGGATAAATAACAAACAAACTTCTAAAATGTGTTAAAGACCTGACATGTAATGTGTTAAGACCTACATCCCAGCATAAGTACTACATACATGTGTGAAAACCCTCATATAGCCTAACTTAAGTGACCAGAAATCTCTTGCTCAGACACTGCAAATCTATACTCTACACAACTAATGTATCAAGGGCAACAAGAAAAGCTTCTATAGGTACATTGGAAGGGAAAATGTGAGTCATCTCCAGAAGGAAACAGGACAGCTGGTTACCTGGGCCATGGAGAAGGCTGAGGTACCCAACTTTTTGCATCTGTCTTAACTGGCAAGTGCTGCAGCCATACTGCCCAAGTCACAGAAGGCAAAGGCAGGGATTGAGAGGATAAAGAGCTGTCTAATGTAGAAGATCAGGTTTGAACCCATCTAAGGAACCTGAAGGTGCACTAATCCACGGGACTTGATGAGGTGCATCCATGGGTCCTGAGGGAACTGGCAGATGAAGTAGCTAAATCACTATCCATTATATTTGAGAAGTCATGACAGTCTGAATAAGTTCCTATTGACTGGATAAGAGGAAACATAACCTCCATTTTTAAAAATGGAAAAAAAGAAGACCTGGCAAACTACAGGCCAGTGAGTCCCACCTCAGTGCCCAGCAAGATCATGGGGCATATCCTCCTGGACTCTATTTCAAGGCACATGGACAATAAGGAGGTGGATGGTGACAGTCAACATGGTTTCACAAAGAGCAAATTGTGCCTGACAAATTTGGTGGCCTTGTATGGTAGAGCTACAGTACTGGTGGGAAAGGGAAGAGCCTGGAGCACCTCTGCAGTTTTCTCAGAGAAGTTGTGGATGCCCCAAGCCCTGGAAGTTTTCAAGGCCAGGTTGGATGTGGCTTCACTGGGGTTAAATTTTTACTCCATGTATAATGCTACAGTATATCATTGGGAAAACTCTCTTCTCCTCAGACTTATGGCTACAAAGCCTCTGTACAAGACTTTTACTCTTGAATGTGGACCCTATGAATCAGAAGGCAGGAGCAAAGCACATTATATTCCATTCTTGCATGAAAAAAACTTAATTGCAAAGGTTCACCTCACAGTTCTGGAGAAGCTTATTTGTTACTCAAGAAAACTTGATTAAGAAAAAATTTCCATCTAGTGTTGGTAAGTATATTTTAAGGTCTGAAAAAGCCAGTAATTTTTATTTCTTTCACTAGAGATATTGCATGCTACTTCTGGAAAGAAGGTATTGTACTTGTCTTGGTGCCACCATAGAAGGTCCAGAGGATATTTTGTCTTGTGACCTTTGAGCAGGACATGGCACTAGTAATAGTTTTACAGAAAGGAAATAAGGCACCTTTTAAATGGCTACAGCCACTGCTATCACATACACAAAATCCAGTACATTTCTGGCATCCCAGCAGAAAGGCAAATGTCACTATTTTTTGCTGAATATGTTATTTTTTCTCAGTCTCATAAGTAATAGGGTGTTCTCTGGGGCTCTCTAACATTTTTCTGTTCATGACCATAATTAATGTAACAGAGCCAAAATCTTAATGTAACAGAGCCAAAATCTCTACGAGGATAAACAGGCATTTTCTAAACCAACCCAGTCAAAAGCTAGATTAGCATTTTCACATTCTCCTGTCCACTGATGCATAACTTCAGTGTGCATCGCTATCTGGGATGCCATGCTTTGCCATCCAGGATCCAGCAAAACACATTTGGAGTTCAGACATGGTTTCTTTCTGCCCAAACTTACGACCATGTGTTCAGGTGGCACTCTGCCTGCTCATCAGTTGGTAAGATTCGTCTGACTATTTCGTTTGTGCGAGGTGGCAAGCAAGTATGGGTATGGATGGTCAGACTCCTCACTCCTAAAGAAACAACCTCTGCCATACTAGGTCCCACTTTGGGAACTGCACTTTCATATTTAGTGCTTTGTGTAACTTTACACTTAGGTTTGCTTACTGATAATTAACTGAGGAGGTAAAAAAATGCAGAGGGAAAGCAGATACAAAACTACTTCTGTCTTCCAGAACGACAGGTTATAGCTCACCAGACACTGGAGGAAAGGTAACGGTGATTCAAGAATGTACAATTGCCTGAAGCTACTTTTCTTGTAGGTAAAACCAGGGATTAAAATGGCACTGCTGAATACACCACCATGAAAAATGAGGCAATGAAGAATGTAGTATCTCTATGTAATTGCATTTTCATCACAAAGATGTCATATGTATTGTAAAATGCAAAATAATCCCTTACTATTACTGATCTCTCATATAAGGAATAATAATCTAATAGTCTAATCTAGGAATAGATTGTTGCATCTGAAAAATCTTAAAAATATAATAATCAGATGAAAAAGACAGATAATCTAAGTTTGTACCATAGTTTCATCACATTTTAAATAGCTGCTTTACAAGAACATCCTGAAGTATTTCAGATTTGTACCATTTAAACAATTTTTTTCCTCAAAAAGACCTTGACAGCAAATATGAAATGTAGAAATAAATCAAATCTCATAGGAAGCCAACAGATTAAATAAATGGCAATGACAATACCACTTAAATTAAGAGTGCAACAAACTTGCCAAGTAAAATTTTACTTTTATTGAAATCCAGGGAAGTATATTCAACTGGTAGGTCAGCTACAGAATCAAACTGGAATTCTGCTATTAAACTTGAATGGCAATCTTGCAACTTGCCAGTAAAAGTCAAGTTGTCCATATACCTTTTTGTGATGTTTATTCTAGAACTACTTCAGCACAGAAGTTACTCTCAGCATACACAGAATAGGGCTAAACTAAGTTACACTGTTTGGAGTACACTACAAGTATTCCTCATCTTCCTTAAGTGGACTATACAATTGTTTGCTATGTCATTTTAACAGGATGATTATATAAATCTTTTAACAGCTAAGTACACAAGGCAAAAATCAAAGCACAAGCTACTGTTATTATTTCCAAAAATATGGTTATTCTGTGTTGAAAAATTGATTAGAAATTCTTTTGCTGACCACACTCAGAAGAGGTCACTGATACCAAACATCTCCTATGCATGTCCTTTGTTCTTCTGGAAATGAAAGAAGTACAGTATTTTGCTTAGACCCTACTCTTTATCCGTTGAAATGACATGACATTGCAATGCCTATAACACAGAGATTTCAGTTCTGGTGCTACTATTCACATGTCCATCTCATAGTGACAGGTGTCGAGAAATGTAATCTACTCTTTGTCACAATTTTAACTTTAATCTTCCTTTTCAACACCTGCTGCACTTCCTCAGCAGACAGGATGATGATTATTGACAGATATTTTTGTTTAAACATCTTTTTCATAAATGTAAATGATTTATTTCAGCGTCAGATAAGATACTTCTAGTTTAGTAGCCATTTGGTTAAGCAGCCCTTAGACTAACGTGCAGTTCAACTCATTCCATTTTCTATTTTTCTGTTACATTGTGGCTCAAGTGATATCAATTTAAATTAGCAACTTTCTGTGTGTCCTGATATCATCTTATTCACTGGGGTAAAACCCCCAACCTCTAAGCCTATCTGAAGCCTTTTGAAAATAAATTCATGATGACAACCCAAAAATCATTATCATCTTGACTCTTGGCTAGCTGGAATGATTGATGCATTAAACAAACTCCTTACCCAGAAACCAGAGTTTTTGTCCAAGAGTGCTTTAACACTGGAGAAACTGCAGTGGGCTTTGTTTTCTACAACCAGGTGTATCTGTTAATACCAACAATAAGAGTAATGTCAATGCTGAAATAGAATAAGTTTCCTATCATTCAGTATGTTAATCAGTGTTTCCTATCACTCCTGCAAAGCGATTTAGATGATTCAGACAACACTAGCATTTCACCAGTGCTGAAGCTAGTGGTATTGTGTTGGCTGTGCAAGTTTTGGCAAGATATTTTGGCAGACAGTTTGCTTTAACATCCTCTGGAAAGTAGCAAGCTTATCAGGTGTTTATTTCTTGACTTCTTTTTTCCCATTTATTTCTTACAATTATTAGATACTACACTACACATCTTCACATACCTAGTCCAGTTCTTTGTCTGGAATTCCTTACTACTGGTTTTCATTGGGCAAAAGTGCTTTAATAGGATCTGTTACTCAGACATATTTAATTTTTAAGACAAATGGCTCCAAAATGTGAATTGAGCTTCTGTTTATACAAGACAGGTTCACTATAAATGAAGTTAACCATTGAAAATCAGTGCTGCCTCCCTCTTTGTCCTTATGTTTCGTTCAAAAACATATAAGTGTAACCTGGAAGGGATACGATGTTACGATGTTTATGTTCTTGAAAAATGGAGGTGGGAGAAATACATAAAGTAATTAAAAAAAAAAAAAAAAAAAAAGGAAGAAATTGCTACCTGATGTCTCCTTTTTTCTTACTGGCATGATTTTTTTTCCTTCAAGTAGTGAACTAAATACTGCAATTTTGAAGCAAATCTGCACACAGTTGTTTACAGTGTAATAATGTAATGTGCACTGTCAGCTCTGCAGCTCAGGGCTGACCTTTTTCCACTGCAGTCAGGACATTATGGTGAAAGACTATCTTTAGTATTTTTCCTATTAACGAACATTGAAAATTCCCAGATGCTGGTCTTTTCAGAGAAAGGATAATTTTAGCACAAAGGAAGAATAGATGGGTACCTTTATTGAATTCTATGGTTTAGGCTTCATTTCAGAGATTATGTAGACTGATTATAAGACTGGATGGACTTGCAAAGGTACCTGAAATCACTTCACTCTGTGGTTGATATGACATGAAAATTTTCTTGAAAAAGCATGGTATTTAGGGAATTTTTCTTTTTTTTTACCCCATTAATTGTGAGGCCTAAATCTTTTCCCACTAAAATTGCTTACCATCCAGACCCTTCTCTCACAAGTGCAATGTATAATGAAACATGGTATAATTAAAAGAAAGAAGAAAGTTTATCTGAAGACACTATCAGAGGAAAAAAAACAAGCACGTGTTTCATTCTTACTGTTGTGACTATAATGAGACAGACTTAAGTATCACTACCCCCACAGAAGAACATCTCACAGACTAATAGCACAATCCTTAACCCTTTTCCTACTTATGGCTGTTGTGAAGATTTGAAAAACACAAAAACCATAACATATCCTGGTGCTGCTATTCTGTATTCCATGAAGATCAACACAATTTGAAGAGGCCTAGAAGTAGCAAGCACTGCCATTATCCAAAGATTAAATAGTAAAGCAGGATTCGATTACAACTAAATCAAAAATGTGAAGGTATATTTAGAATATCAGCTGTTTTCATTTACACAGCAACCTAAGTTATGAAATTAAAATAAAAAGATAAAATATATTGTGGTCTGAGTGCTTACTATCACCGCCAAAAGCCTCTTGGACTGTGTGTCTATTTTTCATCCAAGAAGAAATTATGAAAATATGGCAACTTGATCTTGGGGAAAATAATATGTTCTTGTATTTTTCTTTTTAATATAATACAAAATTTTGTATTGCAAATACACCTTGCAGTTATATACAAACTCTTTATGGGCTTCTGCAACATTTTAAATATTGAGACACTCGTTTGTTAACAGTAGGTTATATAATATTTGAGTAAATACCGTTTCTAAAACAACTTCTCAGGTAAATATAAAGATTTCTTTTCCATAACCTACTATTCTCAAGCTCCTGCTGACACCAGTGCAAGCTGACCACACTTGGCACTTTATAGTGAGATCTCCAACTACACTGATAGCGACTCTGGCAAAGAATTCTGCTTGCTTGAATTTCTTTTCTGTGAGGAAGGCCAGAGTCAGCCTTTGCCCAAATCCTTTCTCTAAGGGTGCAAGTGATGAAGAGACTTAGTGCTGGCCTGACCCAGGGCTGACTTCTCACAAGACATATTAAAAATATTTAATTGCTGTTGTAAGTAGTTAGTAATTCATTAACAACCCCTCTGGAGGTTTCTAAAATTATTATCACCATTGTAGACTTCCTTACTGTGTAAGTAAAAATTAAATTAGTTGCATTTTTATTTTCCAATTCAGCATTTTTCTACATGCATCCTAGTGTGACTGTCCTCTTTACTACAGTGTTCATCTTGTATTTGTATCTCTTTCATGTAAATCTTAAATTTTCCTTGGTTAAACATTTAATTGAGGGAGGGTATTTGTTTTTAATATAAGGTAAATAAACTAAACATGTGGCAACTTTACTTTTGACAGCAAACAGGCATAAGACCCAATTATGATATACTTAAGTTGAAAATCTGCCTCATTATGTCAGTAGAAAAATCCCATAGGTTTCAATAGAGGTAGGACATCACTCAGGGAGCTGTATCTTGTATCACAAGCAATTCTGTGAATTTATAGAATTATTTTTGTAGGACTCATTTCAATACGATTTAACTCCATCACATTGTGGCAAAAGCCAAAAAAAAATGGGGACTTGCATTTCTTAACCTTTCATAACAAAATGTGATATTTTGAAAGTAATATAGCATGGCTTTAAAAGCTATATTTTTCTTAATTATAGGTACATAAGCCAGATACGTCTTAAAATAAAATTATTTTACCAAAAATAGATTATGACGAAAACTGAACACTTGCCCATGCAGAGAACACTGAACTGAACACTGCAATGTATTTAAAACTCAAATTGTTTAAAAATGTTTCTTTAATAAGTTTCTGTTTACTTGCTTATTTATTGATCATTGATGGCTTCTCAACACAGAATTTTATTACAAAAGTAACATTAGCACATGTTTTTAATCTTGCATAGCATTTAGGATGAAAGATACGAAAGACAGATCCTTCACAAGCAAATTAATAAAATCATATTTCTATTTTGCCTTTTGTTCCTGTAGATGAAAAAATTACTCTTGCATGTGATCAAAATAATTGAAATTATGAGACAAAGTGCAAGAGGGAAGATCTACAGTTGTAATAAGAAGGGAGATTTTGCTCTGACGTGCAAAATTCTGACATCCTCAGTAAGACTACTGTCACAGTAAAAAGTGAATAATCTTTTTGTGAGAGGAAGGAAAAGAAAATATTATCTGTAAGATGATCTATAACGCTGATCATGACCTTTGTTTAAAAAGTTTCCAGCTGGAAAAGCGTCAGAAAGGGTATTAGACTGAGAAGGTGCACAGATAATAAAAGAACTCAGCTCAGTCTAGAAAAATGAAGGCTGAGGTGAATTTGATGGCTTTCTTTAAATATAAGAGGGGAGATAAACATCACTGGGGGATCATTCTTTAAGCTAATGAACAGTGGTGCCGTAAGACCAAATGCAGGGAAACAGAATATCAATAGTCAAGCCAAAAATTAGAAAAGGGCATTTCAATAATCAGCATAGCGAGGAAGCCATTTCCAAAGATGCCTTATTCATGCTTCTGTTCTATTCCTCACAGGTAACCAGGATTTAGACTGTTAGGCAAGACCCTGCACTAACGATATAAGCTAAGTCTAAGGGCTCACCTTCAAGACAACCTTATACAGACCAACTCCTAAATTTTCAGACAATGCTTGTGTTTCACTACATCCAGCTTTTCATTCCTACCCCATCCTAGACCTCCTATTTTTTCTTGTCTCCCTCCCTGGGTAGCAGATATTTCCATCCCACTAACAGCATCTCTATTGTCAGATGCCATGTGCATCAGATATAATAATCTCATCTGATTCCATCCAGAAGAATTGTGTCTTCACAACACACATCCTAACACTCTCAATTCAGCAACACTGCAGAGAGACAGCAAACCCGCCTCTTTATGAAGTCAAGTAAGAGAAAGCAGAGTTTATTTGCACAGACTATACACTGTACCACAGCACCTTGTCAGCTGAGAGCCACAGCTTCGCAGCTTTGTCTTCACTCAAAAACATTTATCATTGTGGCTCTGCTGGAGGAAATTTCCAGTTTAATTACAACCTCTACCTGAAAAATTCTTCTTGAAAGAAGCTGACAAAGAGGGTTCTTTTTGGATTTCCAGGTGTTTGGAAAGCGTAACAGTACATCTTTCACAAATAAATATTACCAAGAAAATTTACTCTCATTTATGGAAAACTGCCTCTCATTTATCCTAAATCTTTATATACATTTCTCTCTGTGTAAACTGGATTATAACTATCTTCCTTCTTCTGTTTCTCTTGATGGCCATAACTGTTACTGACCTGTGATGAAAATCTGCAGATATAGAAGTCTGTAAGCACAGCAGAAGAAAACAGCAAAAAGTTAAAGTGTATATAATAAGGAGTCATCAGATAATATTAAGAGAAGATACAGCTACTGTGTTTACAAGCAAAAACCCAGTAACACTGAAATCTATTACTCTATCAGTCTCCCAAAGGATGTTGTGGAAATTCCATCACTGCAAATTTAAAATTAAACTTTGCTTAATGCAGAGAACATCACTATTTTGGAAGGAAATTATAAACTTACTACAGTACACCTTTCCTACTAAACAGACTAAGGATAGCTGTTCTCCTGCAAAAAAATACAGAATTATAACCAAAAGCACCATTCTGCACCAGAATGAAATCAGACTCTTTTGAAAACAGACACCTATGTAAGAAAAAGTTTAGGAGATACAGTTCTCCCACACAGAATGTATCATGTGTTTACATGGCCTTTCCTAAGAGATGGGTGACTTTATTTCAGTAAATGAATTGAATACATTTCTGATACTTCAGATGAATGTTCTAACTACCCCTCTGCTCTTTTCCTTCTCATCCTTGAACCATCAATGAAAGTGAAGTGCTGCCATTTATTGCAGTGAAACACTGACTCGTAACTTAGTCTGTACCTTTTTAACACCAAATTTTGCACTCCCCAGCTGCACAGTCTTGTATCAGGACAGTCTGGATTATTAAACACTGACTACCTTCTTCCCTCATCTCCTGCTACTAAAAAAAGACTTCCATTTTAAATGTTAATTATGCATTTGCAGGCAGTCTAAATGACTCAGGGGACTGAAATCTGCCTCAAGCTTTTCATCTGCAGGTCATCAGTTCAAACCTGACTCAGATTAGCAGTGGCTGGAAGCTTCTATAATGCAACAGCTGTTTAGATGACCTGTATGAAATAATATAATATTATATTCAGATTTGGGTGGAAAAGAACCCATGTCTTAAAAGTCATGCTCAGAACTGACATTAATTGGAATCCATGCTTCTAGACCCTGAAAGGACAGCAGGTCTGGAAACTGAACTGTCCTGTCTCATTTTGTAAACCCCTCTACCCTAAGCGGAAAACCTTGAAGACGGAACAGAAGAGCAAAGTTTTTTAGTTATGTGGCTTATCTTGTAAGTGTGTTTCAACAGAGCAAAAGGTGGTCTTGTAGGGTCCTCATTCAATTGTCTGTAAGTATGTTTAGTTTCAAAGTTGAAGGTTAGCATAGTTGCAGGACACAGATAATTATTCTGTGCTTGATAACTGCCTTTTTGTGTGCAGAGTATAGGAACTAAGAGATATCCTCACAAGACTACTTCAGAAGAAAAATGAACCCAAACAACCTAGTCAGACATTCATCAAACTCAATACACTAAAATTCTGTATCAGGTAAAATCAACACTTCAATTTTCCCTATTAATAGGCTTTCTAAAAAATTAGAGTATTAATCTGTACTTTCACATTATCTGCCCCAGTATAATTTAGAGACAGAATGCAGAAGTACTAGAAACCCTTCCTTGGTCTTGTGTCAAAATTTCAATCACGCAGATTAAAAAAAATAATACAATCCAGAATTTTTTTTATGAGACCTAATAAAAGCAAGCTGCATTCTTTTGTATTTGAAGTTGTGCCCTCGAGCAGTGTGAAGAGCCAAAACATAAGTCTTATGGATTTTTCCCACTCCCTGGGGGTAGGGAAGCTTTCAATTGGTCTACAAATGGAAGAGCTCACACCCCCACAAACTGCAGAGGCAGCCAAGGAGATGAGACAGCTGGTAAAGCAGAAAAGTGTTTCACTCTCCTTTATTCTCAGCTTGACTGGGACTTCTCCAACTTGTGCTGAAACCAGGGCAACTATAGTTTCAGAATAAAGTCAATGTTTTCTTCAAGAGAAGTTCTCACCCCTGGTTTGTATAGACCTTGTTATAAGAACTTAACTCAGAAACTCCGAGGATCTGCATTTATGACTCTGCTTCTGCAAATCACCATTGTAAGTATAGCCTAATGTACAATATTCACTCCTGGTTTTGTAAGACAGACGTCATGAGTCCATGCATTGTTTCTGGGAAGAAGGAAGTAGAAGATCTGATGTGGTCATGCATCCCTGGGATTAATATAAATACAAGACAAGATTTCTATAGGACTATAGACCCAGCATGCATACAAAATATGTATTATCTGAAGCTTCTCTTTCTCTTATTTGTCATATTGGATTGTGGAGTTTTGTGAAATAAATCCTATAGTACTTAGAGACACTGTCTAAACTAAAATGTCTTTGTTGGGGGTTTATGTTTTCAAAATATCAAAGGTTCATAGCCTGCTATAAGAATTAACTGCCTAGAAAATGTTACTTTTAATACAGAGTACATCTCAACTAATTCAAAATTCTGCAAATTATTAACAGTATTGAAACAATAGTTAATAAAATCAGGTTTGCTGCAGATATTATGGTACATGTAATTCCTTAAAAATCTGAAGTGGGCAAAACATTAAATGACCCGCACAATTCAGTTTTGTAATGAAAAATCTGATAGTAGTTACTGAATAGACACAGTTGACCAAGTTTTCTCATGCTGATACCTTTTGCATGGACAAGCTAGATGCTAGAAGGCATCTTTAATGAGTTCCTGTAGCTCTCATAAAAAGCCACTGTAGCTTCATATACATATTGTCGGACTGTCAGTCTTTGAGCACAAAACCTACCATTTTTTCTGTAAATCAGTAGATCCCTAAGTACCGGGACCTGGTGCCCAACTGTAATTTGCAAAGACCAGGTGGAATATATAGGAAACTAGAGGAAACTAGGCCTTGGAGTTCAGCTACGTTTCTGGGGGAAAGTGAGAGGAAAACAATAAACTAAGCTGTTCCACCCTTTGACTTCAGATGTAAATGACTAAAGACAGTGTCAGTTAATTATTAGACTTCTTATTTTGTTTAACATTCTTTCATTCTGAGAGGCTGTCGGGTTTAGATTACATACATTCAAATACACACAGATCTTGTCCGCTTACACTTTCAAGCCAAAAAGACAGCTTGGGAAAAGGGAATGATAAACAGTCCTTAACCTACAGAAAAAAAGAGAAAGTGTGTCCATACAAAACAAAAAAAAGCCTCTTCTCTAGCTGCTTATGCACCTCACTTCTTCAACTTGTCTCTGGGTACAAAACCATCTGACCAGGAAAAATTACGAAATTATGTAGCTCTAGTAGATGTACAGCCAAAGGAACTGGCAGAATAGGAAGCAAAAGCTAACCCTGGCTGATCCTGTACAGCAGGCTAGCAAATAACTAAAGGCAGAATACCAATGCAATGCCACTTCCCTCTGAAAAACAGGAAATCCTACTGAAGAAGCTATTCAGTCACACACACACTTCACAGAACATGGGTTTTGTACCCAGGTACAGTACAACTGTCTTCAGAGCAGGCCTAGACAGTCACAGTTGCCTGCACAAATTGTAAAGGTCCTGATCCTTTGGCACATTGCAGATTCAGAAAAAGGGGGTTAACAGTTTCTTTTAGAAGTTAAAAATATTTTATTTAAATTCATAAGGCTAGTGTGGACATTGAGATATCATTGAAAAAATGATGGTAACATCAGAATTCTAAGTGTTTGCCAAATTTGTAATTAACTTCAGAGTTTGAAGTTTTGTTGTTTTTACATCTAGCAAACATCAGCTGGCAAAGAAATTGCATGCCTTAGAGCTTCTTCAACTGAGCAAAGCTGTTCAAGTCTTGATATTTTTAAATTCTGCAAGGCTCTCAGGTATTAGGAACAAAAATAACAGGAGCCAAAAAGTGTCTTTCTAGTACTGTCATGAGTTAAAAATGAAAGTATTTGGGTCGGTTAGTCAGTTGGTTATTGGTTGTTTAGACGTATGCTTAGCAATTAACAAAATTTTGAGATATGGAACTTCAGATCTGTCTGCCTCATGAAAATTAAACTTAATATAGAAACACTCAACGTGAAAGCCTGCTTTAACACTGTTCTTAGAGTCCCTTTATGAGCTTGGCATAGAGACTGAAACAGCACTGAAAAGGAAAGCAGGGTTTGTCATGCTATTTTAAACAGAATAGGGCCTGATTCTTCAATATGTTTTTTAAATCTGTAGTATGGACACATTTTGGTGCTTGACACAGGACTGGGCCAGATCTATCTGAACTTCTGTGTAATTTGATCTCACAGACTGCTGTTAATTTTTGGTTGGTTTTTTTTTTATTTCCCCACCTGGTTTTGTAACCCTGTGTCTACGTAATCTAGCATCTCAAATCAATAGTCTTGCATCTAACTTAAAGCTCTTTTGATATATTCTTCAACACTGTTTGTTCTTCACCAATCTGTAATACTTTTACATGAAACAAACCCTAGTAATTTTTGACAAATTGTCAGAAATAAAGTATGTTCCCAGTGTTTGATCCTTCCCAGCTTTGATCTCCCCTAGTAGATGCTTTTATGCTGACACTGCACCACCTATGAAAAGAATTAACAACAAAAATTCTTAATACTACCTCACTGTTAACAAAATGTAACATTGTATAAAAAAAACCCCAACAAAATCAAAACATGAATGGTAATGGATATTGAAAAGCAGAAGCTATAATACTAATACCATAGTGGTAGCTTTGCATCCCCTTTTTGAAACAAAACTTAGCTACATAACAAAGAAAAAGAATCCTGCTCAGCTGCACCTGAATCAAGAGCACTGAGATTGGTAAAAGTATCAGATTAACTGTATTTTTCTATCTTTTATCTGCTTTCATTTCCCATACTGCAAGCTATTTCATGTAGAAACTGAATATTACTATATTCTGAGGGACATTTTGCTGTCCCTCAGAATCATCATCTTGATTTGTATATTTTTTAATTTATTCACATTTTAGCAGTGTGTGTAAATTACTGATGGGAAGAAGTAAAGGTGAAGCCAGTGCTCAGTGAAAGATCAGAGGCAATGGATACAAATTGAAACACAGGAAACCACACTTAAGAAAAAACTTTTATTTTTACTGAGGATTGACAAAAACTAAATCAAAATGTCCAGACTGTTTGTGGAGTCTCCGTTATTGGAGCTATTCAGAAGTCAACTTGGACACATCCCTGAGTAAACTGCTCTACCAGACCCTGCTTTGAGTAGGGGAGAAGTGGGGATCTCCAGAGGCCACGTCCAAACACAACTACTCTATGAGTCTACTGTTTTGTGATTTTATAATTCTAGGAATAAGTTAATAGTTACAGCTGTTACTGTTTAACAAGAACTTGACATAGATTTAACTAATATATAAACTGCCTTAGACAATACAAAAGGGGTATTAGGAGAACTCACTTGGCATTATGGCGTATGGTAGCTGAAGCATTTCTTTTAAGAACCACTTAATTAAATTGCTCTTCCTTACTAAATATAGCTCTATTCTGGCCAGATTAGATGGGGCTTGGAGCTACCTGGTCTAGTGGAAGGTGTCCCTGACTGTGCAGTGGGTTGGAACTAGATGAGCTTTAAGGTCCCTTCCAATCCAAACCAGTCTGTGATTCTAAAGACGTGCAAGAGAAGCATATATTCTATGTTCAGATATCAGATTAGTTTATCAGTCACAGAAATGAGTATTTATATTTTTATATTGTGAAAATATAGCTCAGGATTTGATCAATAGTGCAGTGAGGATTTGCTCCTTGCTGGCTTAAGTGATGCAGTTTTCAATAACTATTGATATCCCTTACTGTTTAAATTTTCTTTGATTCCAGAAAGGCATCTACACACAATGACATTACTGCTTTTTGTACAAAGTCTTTAAAATTAATTGTAAACTTATTCGAATCCAAATTCACTTTGAAGAATTGATCCTGCAGCCCCGTGCACCTAGCTCATCACAGCATTATGCAGCTTAACTCAATGAAGTAAAACATGTTAGCTAGCAAAAGAACTGCCCCAAACCAAACTAATCCTAAAAAGTTTCTGACACAGGGTTTTGTCCATAGGTAGAAGATGCCATACAGGTATAACATATTATGTTAACATTAGACAGATAGTTTACTGACACAATGACAAAATCATAAGAAATACATTTTGGGGTTGAAAAATAATCAGGAAGTTAACCCTTTGTTTTTTCCTGCTCCTTATTCTCTCTCTTAAGAGAATAGGTTTCAACATGGCCCCAAGCCCCTGCTGCAATGCATTCTGTAAATTCCTTACAGCAATAGAAAAAGCACACACTTCAAGCTTCCAGGAAAAAAAGTAAATATCCTGAGACTGACTGTTCCCACATTTTCCCACATGATGGAAACATATCATCATATCATATAAGTTCCTGTTACTGAGTTTTACTCAGGTGCTTAGAATCTGAATCTGAAAACCACACATACTAACTTAGGACATGAACACTGCCAAAGTCTATGAACTTTAAACACTTTCATGACAGAATGAAACTTAATTACTTATTTTGCATGGTCTTAAGCCATTATTTGTTCATAAAGACTGTAGTCATCACATCACAATAGCAGGAACTTGTCACTATCACTCAATTATCAGGTAGAACCTGTCAATATTTAGCTCTTTCATTATTTTATTGATAAAGAGATTTATTGATAGAAGTCAATCTGTCATGCTGGGACCAAAGCTTCCTCCTGCAACAGTGAGAATCTGGAGTAGCAACACTGTCTTTACTGGCAAATTCATCTTAAATTTGCATTGGTGGAAAAATAAAATTTGGACCTGATTTAGTGTCCTATCCTGAGTACTCAAGGGTAACGAGCACATTAATTATAGCTAATCTCAGCACCTTCTGACTCAGGTAGATCTGGATGTAATAAATCAAATCAGGACAAAAGCAGTTATTAATATAAAAACCATGTCAGTATAATCAACTTATAAACTGTCACACACAAAAAAAATCATTAGCAGCTTCTATGTGTACACAGAATATTTCAATAAATTTCATGTCAAGAGGCACTGAAAACTAAGATGTGTGGAAACACTTGTTATGGACTTTACCCAAAACTCCAGTATTTTTAAAATTTTGCTCAAATAACTTACACTTTGCCTTTCAAAAGATCCAAAACACCTAGTCTACCTCTTCAGTATGTCTGTTACTCATCCGAACAATTCAAATGTGACAGTCTGGATAAGTGAATTCAAATAACAATGCTTAAATTTAATGCATCAGATGAAGCACATGTCAGAGAGATAACTAACCCATCTATTTTTTTTTCAAGTACCAGTATTTATTCATGAAAGATGAGGAAGAAGGGTTCTTATATAACAAGGCCAGTTTTTCAACCTCACTGAAGAAAATCTAATAGATTTAGAAATTCAAATCTAGTTTGAACTATTCCTGAAGTTGAAAGAAATTTCTAGATGCTTAGATAATTCAAATTCCACCACCCAATGAATTATCAGGATTTTTTTATTATTATTATTTGATGTGAAATCTGCAGTAATACTAAATCTAGATTTCTGTTGCAAAGTTCACTGAAAACAAGACATTTTGAGAATACATCAGTCATTCGCTTACAACACTGGAATTACAGTAGAATTACAACAGGGATGAGTTCCTGACTGGGAAAAAAGCTAGCAGATGTGTCTATTTCTGCCTTTGCCAACTTTGATGGACTTTCTTATGTTGCAATTAATAGAGTGTAGCTTGCTTGCATATATCACATAGAGCACATACATATCATTAAAGATCTGGGTACAACATGGGATCCTGGTGATGATCAGTCCTGCATGTTTGCTGATGCTGCTACATGCTCTTTTGAGAACATTTTTATGACCCCATTTCTCACCTAAAGTCTGCCTTTGCTTTTGCTGCTGCTGTTGCAGGAGTTTGCTGCTGATTGCCTGTCTGGTCTAAACACTCACCTACATATTAATGGGCCTCTTGCTTATGGCATGGCTGGTAAAGAACCCTGGCAGTTGATTTGCCTGGTTCAGGTTCATGAACTTGTAAAGGAAACATGAAGTTAAGGTAGGACACTGCCACACACACAGCAAGTGCAAATGCAACCTTTGTTCTGACTCTAGCAGGTGTTTTGGAAAAGAATAAGAGTAGCAGCAACAAAAGCAATCAGTAGGATGGATTTTTCTCTCTAGGCAAGCCTGCCTATTTGAGACAGGAAAATTTATATTCCAGATTGTTGCATGTTTACTTCCATATAGATTATCATTGGGATGTATGTTTGTGTAACTAAACGGAAATAAGCATCTTTCTCCCCAAAGTCGACACAAAACCAAAATTATAGAGGCAATAATCTAAAAAAAAAAAATAAATTCAAACACTAAAATATCTCAACTGGCTTTTGTAATATTTGGGATGTCTGGCTATGTACCACCTGTTTGGTGCTGGAGACTATGCATTGTCTCTTTGTCAAACTCTTTTCTGACAAACAATCTCTCTAAACTGCAGAGCATTCTTGCCTTCTCTCCCATCTCTTACCTCCAGATTGACCTCAGACCCATAGAAGGTGACAAGAAATAAGTTTTGCACAGAGCACAGTGCTAATAGACCAGGCTGATAAACTTTAATCATCCATTTAAATAGAGCACCAAGGAACAAAGATGTGGCTACTTCTCAAGACAAAGCAATTTTTCAAGAGTGAATTCCAAGCAGGTGGTAACTAAGCAACAGCTCACCTATACAGGGACTTTGATCACTTGACAAAGCAGATCAGAGCAACACA
>NW_009910017.1:25468-43304 GCF_000696875.1 Nestor notabilis
GATTACAAGAAAAAAAGGGTCCTTTCTTGGCCTATCAGAGATAAAGATGGAAAAAAGACCAAGAGATACTGCAAAAAGCAGCTTGATGATTTGGAGAAGAGAGCAGTTGAAGAATGGAGCTCATGAACATTATAGTAACCATGCCTTATACTTTGAACAGCTTCTTTTATTTCAATACCCCTGTTGCTTCACCCAGTGTTGACAGAAATACTTGGGAAGTACAGATGAACAG
This sequence comes from Nestor notabilis, assembly GCF_000696875.1. Taxonomy (NCBI): domain Eukaryota; kingdom Metazoa; phylum Chordata; class Aves; order Psittaciformes; family Psittacidae; genus Nestor; species Nestor notabilis. The sequence goes on from NW_009910017.1 coordinate 25,701, forward strand.
CGCATCTTCCTAACTCCAGACTTGAAAGCCAGTACTTGGCCTATGCCATACCCATGTGGAAAGAAACTTTGGCCAGTGAAGAAAAAAACAGATGGAGGTATGGAACTTCAGAATTGTAGGGACAAATGGCAGCAAAGCAGGAGAGACAGTTGTTATATGGTGGGGTTTATTTCCGGATGCAGTGATGAGGGGCACATGCAGAGTTTACAGTATGCAGCTCACTCAGGGATGAAGAAAATAATTAGTAGATTAGATATAGAAATTAACTGATAGGAGATTAGAGGTATATGGCAAGAAAAATATCTATAGCAGTCACTGTCACAAACACTAGACACAGTCAATAAAAAAAAGTAGGCATTTTGGAAGAAGAATGTAATAATTTTCAAATACCTTACAATTCCACTGATAATAGAGTTCTATTATACCTCTTGAAGCTGACAATACTATAAGTCTTACCATGTTATTACTCCTCTATCTGCATATTGCAGAACTGTTCTGATGCTGCCTCCCATATGAATTAAAATTGCATTTACCTTCAAAGGAAGTTGAAAATTGGGCACATTAGGGCCTGGATTTGTAAGTATTTAATTTTATTTTTTTTTGCTGGGAGAACTGGTACTAGCCTTACAGACAGGAAATGAAAAAGTTAAAGAATCATGAGGCCAGCAGTCAGATTGGTGCTTCTTTTTGTGAGGAACTTTGCTACCTCTGAGTGCTTCACATTGCTACACTCCTGAGGGAAAAGAGAGAAAAACATTTTAATTAAAAATGAACATCCACAAAACTTTAAGCCATTTTTGCCATTTCATTATTCCAGCTAAAGAAGAAAGATACTAAAATATTATTAACATCCTTTAAAATATTTATTAAGGGAGATTTAAATTAGCTGTCTCAGTCCGGCACCATTGGAACAATTCCATTTCTTTGGTATATCCAAGGTAAGGACTACAAGAATATTAAAACAATAGCAAAAGCATTGATGATGCAACTGAGTTTTAAAGGTTCTGATGAACAATTTATTTTCCTCAATAATTGGTAATTATTAAACTACAGGGTTTCTCCTTAGGACGTGCAGAGTCCATTCATCCTAAACTGTTCTTTCTCTGGAAGTTAAGAACCACTGCAAATGACAACGATACAGCATGAAATGTCATATGTACGGTGAGTACAATTAAAGAGTTTCTTCCTGTATTTGTCTGAAGACTGACAGCTCAGCCAACAGGGCAGCCAGGTTTATGCAGCTTTCTGTAAGCCCATTGACAGTTTTCCCTGTAAAACTCTCATCGTGGCTTTCTTCATCACGTAAAACCCTTCTGAACCTTTGTCAGACAGCTCTTTCAAGAGCAAACAAGATGGGGAGTCCCACCATGAGCAGCTATGAAGTCTCATTATAAAAAGTCTTTCATACTCTGTTGTCCTTGTTCTGTATTATGATGATGGTTTGCCATAAAGTGCACAGAAATGTTATTCTAATGAACAGAGGAGAGCCACTGCTACACTAAGCCATGATTAATGAGCTGAAGTCATTCATGAAGTCATTTTACATGTCTGGCTGGTGACCTTTGAATTTGAAGAATTTTACTGCATGTAAAGTATAATAGGAGAAATTATTTGGTTAGCATACAATGTATTCATCATTTAACAAAGGAATTTGGCATGGCTTATGGTCCAGGAGAAAAGGCAATCCTGACACAAAAAATCAGATTACTTTTTCTCCTTCTCTCCTTTTTCATCCTCCTTTGAGTCAAATGCAAGGGGTTCACCCATATCGATGAGCACTTGCCCATAAGCCAACATCTGACAGAATTCCCTTTCCTAAGCAAGACCAGGGGAACTAGAGACCATACAACAGCTGAGAGAGGATCTGACCTTATCTGGGTTGCCAAATGATGAAGGAAAAAAACCAAAAAAAGTAGTAAATTATTTTTTTTCTTTTTTAGAAAACTAAACACAGTTCTTTAGATCATTTCAAATCATTTCAGAGGGGCTTCAAGAACCTCAGCCTGTGCCCCAGTGACACACACACGGTCAGAAACAGCCAGCAACCCCTTTTCCCTCATGCAGGGTGGGTCAGTAGAGGCTGAGGCTCACACTGACAAATGACTCATACAGAAAGAACTGTAATTGCTTAGACTTTGTCCAGACACAGTTAGGACTGTTCCAGTTTCACTTGGCTATCTGGGAACCATAGCCCTCGTAAGTCTGCACAAATCCAATAAAAGCACAAACCATTAAGCTTCTACTTGGCCACTTTCATATGTGTCACATTGGGTCTGCTTTTGTGTGACTGAACAGAAGAGGAAATAGGTTTCAGGAGTCTTTGTGAGTGCTCCAGTAATCTTCCTGCCTGTCAATTCCTTCTTATGGCCCTGCTTCTCAGCATGTGAGCTACACCTACTGGTTATAGAAAGCATGATGGGGTTACAAAATAAACCCTGGTGAGGCTCAGAAGCATTCATAGTTAACTGAGTGAGGGGCCAGTGATAAGAACACCCCTTCTCTCACAGCAGAATGACAGGCCCACCCACTAGTGTTGAGATGACTTACAGTACTGTTTACTGTACAGTTTTGAATACAAAGGAAATGAATGAAGCTGATAGCAGGCAGTGTGTGAAGGACACAATGAGAAGGGATTGATTAGCTATTTTGTTCAAACTGTAATGATCAAAATGACAAATAATCAAAGGCAGCAAAGGACACTACATGTGGCACTGCAAGTATTCATCTATTCTCTTATAAGCTGCTGCTTCTTGTGCAAGGTAAAAATGGAAATTCTACCTGCTCTGGCATCTGTAAGAAGGATGGAGAGGACAGAGCTAAAAATATGTTTAACCTAGTTTAAAAGTAAAATACTGTCCTAATACTGTACATAGAGGGGAACTAAGTACATTTGTTAGTATTTTGTAGCACTACTGTAGTTTCATTCATAAGCAAGCTAACTGGACCTCAACCATGTGTACCTAGCTGAAAATCATTCCTCTCCCCCTACCTTCCTCTGATTAAGATAATGCCTTGCTTTTAGACTGTGACCTTGCATTGGGCAAAACAGCTTGGGCATGGAAATGAAAACTATTTGGCACCTTTCAATTTCAAAACCAGGAAGATCAGTCAAATAACAGGAAGAGAAAGGAATAAAAGAATTCTCACTCAATATGAACTATGTTATAATAATACTACCTTGTACTTTTTTGGACATCTTTTCTTGTTGAGTGTAAATGGACAGAAAAGGGGAAATCCCATTTCTTCCCCTTTCTCTGCAAAAATAATGACAAATTCTTGCAATTAAGCTCTCTTTCAAGCTTTCCACCTACTTATGTTTAACTTTGGAATATAGAGTTTCCTTTGAAATACTGATCACATTTTTTCCACAGTATCACAAAAATTTTTAACTGCCATAAGGTAATATTACTACTAAAAAAAGCCCTTTCTGCCCTTCCTCTCCCCAGCCTCAACCTGTACTTTCTTCCCTACTTTTATGACAGTGTAAGTGTTTGCAAGGCTAGGTGGTAAGCCAGATCAGCAAACCAAACTATATCAAACCTTATTCAGTCTTATTTTGACAGGTTCCTTTTAAGCCAATTTGTCCTCCTTTGTTGTCCATTCTTGTGCCAGCATAAACACACAAGGGAAGAAAAGGGTGAGCTGATGGTGTCAGGTCAGGTTGGGAACACTTAAGCAGTGGACTTGGCTTAAAATAATGGCTAAACTATGGCTCCTGACACAGATGTAACCACATCAGATATTTCACCATTAACCCAAGAAATTATTCCATTATAAATTCTAGCAAAGGTCACATCCTCACACAGTAAAATTCAGTTTTTGATAAACCTGTATTTTCTGACAAAAAGAGTAACAAGGCAACCTCTCCAAGATTCATCACTGGGAAGTATTTTCCACAGCTCCACACATGTTTTAGGCCACTTGTGCTGCCAGAGAACCTGGACTGCTCTGTTCAGGAAGCAACAAATATATTTGCTTTCCAGCAAGCCCCTCTATAGTTGCCAGATTGCCTCTCTCTCTACAGACTGACCAATGATAAAGTATATTCAGGCAACACGATTAGTCTAAGGTGTTAATATGACAACTGTAGGTCTTGAGAATTCACTTGCAGGACATTACACGAGGGATTTTATTTTTTTTTTTATTTTGATGGTATGGAATAGTATAGTTTAAATTGTCTAATGAGAGTAGCAGAAGAGCTAAGTGGGATTTGATATTTTGCCTAATGAGGTGTGCAGAAAATTGCTAATGGATTTAATCTGCATAAATTTATTCTAGCATACATATTCCCATGCACCCACACAAATTCACTCTAAAACTCAATTGCTAATGATGAATTTCATTTGTTTCCATATCATAATTAAGAATATTTAATGAATGATAATGTATAGTTAATTATCACATTCATAACTTAGACCTTGACTATATTGAGGTCTGGGTGGAGGAGAAGAGGTAGCTCTTTGTTATGGCTATACGAAAGCAGTTAGTGTGGCAAACACAGTGTAAATGAAGGCACTTAAAGTGAGGCTTGTAATAATGGCATAAATGCTGCTGGTATGTATTTCCAAGGAAAGATGAATTTTGTATAGATATAAAGCACCTTTCAAGGAGAATGACTTTTCTTCCAGGACTACATATAGTTATAATCAGATCAGAGCACTGACAAACCCTTAAAATATCTTGAAAAGAACATGCAATTCATTAGTTACCAAGAAGGATTCATTCTATTCCCAATTCACTGAATTTCCATAAAATGGAGGGAAAGTAAAAAGCCAGAATTACTTTCCTCAGCAAATGAAATGCATGTAAAGCATGGAGTAGCATTACTTGAATTTTCTTTCTGGGGTAAAGAAAAGGAGTGGGAACATATAAGGAAGGTAGTTCAGCTGCATAAGCACAAACCTATGGTTGGAATGGTAAGAAACTAGAGAATTTTCTCTCCTGAGTCTCTTGTTAGTGGCAATTAATTTGTTTCTGAACCATAGCAAATCCTCCTGCATTGTGCAATTTTCCCATCATCACAGTCAGCGAGCATCTTTTATGCCTCCTTTTACTTACACTGAGTATTTTCAAAACACAATTCACCTCTTCCATATTACACTACTTTATGCATAACATTAAATATTCTACCATAGTATTACTTCACCTTGACTATGTTGCCAAGAGATTTGCCATTATTTAAAGTAACACTGGATTTTGAAACTGTTTCTATAGGTAAAGGAGGAGTTGTGAACTAAACAGTTCAAGATGTGGTCAAGTTTAAAAAAATCACTTTTGGGATGAATCTGGCCCACTGTAGACTGGTTAAATTCTAATGTGTCTCTAGGTTTTTTTTATCTTTGGTGAAAAACTTTTTGGGTTTGATGGTAGTCAGCAAGGACATCTACAAGGCAATACTTAGGAAGGCATCTCTGGATTGTTTTTTGAACTGTATGACCTTTGAAAAGTAGGGGAAGGGGAAGAAGAACAGGGAAGATGCACACTTTCCTGTGTGCATCAGTGAGCTGGTAGAGCCTCCAGGGAAGCCTTCCATGCTAGCTGCCTTGCTCTTACCTTTGCATATCCTTGTGGGGCTAAGCCGTAAAAACGCAAGTATAAGGGAGAAGAGGTAAGTAGAAAATGGACAAAAGCACAGCTAGAGACTCTTGAAACAGATGAATACATTTGAAGACTTCAGAATAAAATATTTTCGGACTTGCTAAATGCAACCATTCAATACAACTTATAAAGATTTGTATTCATTAGCAGTGTATCATCCCCAAATCTCTTTTGGAGCCTACTGTTAGATGCATTCTATCTTTTACATCTTCTTCCCTAGGAATTTATATGTCACATTTACTGAAATGTATTGTATAGCTTGCTTTTCAAGAAAAATACCCCAGAAATGTGTTATGATGACAAATAACAACATTAAATACAATACAGATCACAATATTGGTACCTGAGGCTTATTTCCTAAAAACTCTCCATAGCCTATTAGTATTCTCATGATTCAGTACCATTCAATATTTTTATTTACTTTTAGCTTGTATAGTTTAGCATGCCTAAGAAAATTCTTTCAGATGGCGACGAAGATAAGAACAGATTTAAATGGTGATATTCTGTGTCCAGAAACAGTTACATCTCAACTGACAATAAACACTTCTTTCCTGAGCTACATATTACCTATTCAGGTAACTGAAATAACAAGACCATCTGGCTACTTGCAGAAAAGGTTACACATTTTGTCACCTCTTTTGCTCGCAGCCTTTTCAGGGAAGAGCATGGGGGTTTGATATTCCAGACATGTCAGGCTTGCAGGGCTGAAGATTTACATTATTTCTGTGATGCATAGTCAGGGGACAACTTATTCCCATCTTTAACCAGTAAATGTCAGGACTGTAGTTATTTGAATGCCCTTCGTCAATGTAGTTATTCCATAACAGAGAATGTGAATTCTGACTTATAGTTACATTCAGAGTGACTCTGCAGTCACTGTTATTTTGAAGGCATAAGGCACCTTCAACGTTGGAGTCATGAAGAAAATGGTTTCTTATTTTTACAGAACTGATTATATTCATGTTATACTTTGAATTTAGACTGGCATCTAAATTCCAGCCAAAATTCACCTCTCTGTTGCATTGTGGCAGACTTTAGATAACTCTAGGGAAGTGAGGCAAAAGTACATTGTCCCTGCTCATTGCACAGGGGTTGCACTAGATGACCTTTGAGGGTCCTTCAACCCAAACTATTCTATGATTCTATACATCCCCTTACCATAGACACTCAACCATACCATAGTTTGCAGTGTAGGTACATGACTATACTGTGCCTCATACTGTCATCATGACCTTATACGATATTCATTCTGTTTTTTAAAGGTAATACAAACATTTTAAATTCATTTACACTGATTTCTTAGTCCATGTTTCAAATGTGAAAGTCAAGAAATGCATGACAATTGCTCTCTGGTTTCCAAAACCAGTTCAGTTTTAGGAATCATTTACATGGGCTAATTTGAAATAAGCTATTTAGCAGTTTTGACTCAGGTTATAGAAGAAATTATTTCCTAAGTGCTGTTAATCACACTGTTGTTTAAAAGAGTACAAATTGTTTACACAGCTTTTGATGAAGTTCCTAGAAATAATATTTGCTAATGTTCTCTGTGGTGTGCAATTATTAATAGGTTTTCTCCATGTAACAAGCAGGTAATGCAGTTATAAAAAATACATTCCGGTTATAAGCTACATTTGTGAGGCTGCCAATCCCTACTGAAAACACAAAAATTAGAAGACTACAAAAAATTAAAAACTCTTAAATCCAAATCATTACATTTAACACGTTAGAAAAGACGACAAGACATGAATGATATCTGGCTGAATAGTGTAAAGAACTTTCAAAAATAGTATTTTATGTTCTGTTAATTTTATGTATTAAATGCCATTTGAGGAGGTTTGGAAGTTTAGCTGTACCAACTGGTTTTTCATTGAATTAGAAGAAAGCCCTCTCACGGTAGCAGGAATGTAGATTGGAATGAGTAGACAAGGAAATACCTTTCTTATAATTCTTTGAGTAAGCCACTTTTGCGATAAGTTACAGCAAAAAACCTACACAAACAAACAAAAACCAAACCAAACAAATGAAACCTGGGACTTGGGGTCATATATTTGTGCCTTTTCCTTTTAATCTAAGAACTTTAGAAAGAAGCCAATTAGGCCATAACTATCCACAAGGCAGTACACCAGTGTAGGCAGTTTACATGTAAGTAGGTTAAGCGGTTCCATATATTCAGCAGTTTCTTTACTGACCATTTACAACCAAGATGATTTCCAGGTGTCTATATAGCGTAATAATTACATAGTTGCGAAACTATTCATATCCAGAATATTCAGAAACAGTACATGGAAACACCTCTGACACTTCTCATGAATAAGAAAATGGTTACACTTTGTAACATTTAAGACCAAATACTTGACCCAAATATTGACATAACACTGGGGCATGGTTGGAGACATGACAGCCTGAATGTGGCAAACTTATTGGAAATGTTTATTGAATTCCTACATTGGACTATCAGTCACGTCTCAGTGGGTTATGTCATTCAGATTTCATTGTATCACATCATGCCTGTCAAATTATAATGGTGTCTGACTGCCAAAACACAATCTAGTATAAAATTTGATTGTACCTTACCTGTTTGGGAGTTTTGAAAAGCACAGCAAATACTATGTCCTTTGAAGTATCACAACTTTCACCACAGACATGTCAACTTGTGGTTCAACTGAAAAAGAATATTCACAAATGAATGCAATGTCACATAAATCATACAACAGTTGGAAAGGATCTTACAATCATCTAGTTAAGACAAGTCAAAATTATAAAGTCAAGGTAACAGAGGAGCTGGCAATCTATGTTTATAAGAGTGACTGAGTACACAGCTTTACAACTCAAGTACTAAATTACATACGATTGACATAACAGGTTCCCTAAGAAAAACTACATAGCCACTGAAGCCTTATCGTCACACAGCTACATCAATAAATTCTAGCAGGACTGTTTCATATTTAAGTGACTAACACATATTTTAAAAATGTGCTCCTCCTTCATCAGTTTATTTGTATTATCGTGCCTTAAACAGCAACATTGCAGTCCACAGGCTAAATGCCACATTAGCTGAAATAGGATCTGAGTCTGCCTTACTTCAGTCTTACTTTCAAAGCAGTTAAGCCATGAATCCTTCCTACAGTTAAAATAAAAACTTTCAGAATTGCTCCTATTAAACATAAATGCAACAAATATTAAAAAAGGAAAAAAAAGGTAATATAAAGGCTCTCATTAAAACTGATTGAAATAAACCTTGTGACCTATCCTAGTGCTGGCATGTTTTGTCTTGGTTTGCCTGTCTAGAGCTGGGGATTTTCTGCTTCAAAATTTTTTGTCATCAAAAATACAAGAAATTTCGAAATGAAAAATCAGTGAGTTGAAAGATTCTTGGCAGCCTCTACTATCTACTATTTCTCAGCTTGCCACAAGTATAACTACTGAGGAATCTCCTTCTTTAAAAAAAAATATTTAAAAAAAGGGCAGAAAATTAAAAAGAAGAAAGAGCATACTGCCTGCCTCAAAGTCTACATAAAGCAAGTGCAGATCCAGTTGACTGTCACAAACCACCTTCTTGCACTACAGAACAGGGCACCAGTGTCAAATCACTCAGAAAACTTTCACTTTATGTATCAGTAGTAATTGTTTTGAAATCATAAAACTCTTAGTACCTGACACAGAATAAGGCTCATATCTCTGGCAGTCACATCAGAAGTTACAAGAATTTGACAGAAAGGAGAAAAAAAGTTTAGTTACTAGTGAAACAAAGTGTCAAGAAAGTTTAATTGTGGAAAAGCAGGAGAAGCTGATTAACCAATATTGTGATCATGGAACCGTTTTGTTTAAAAAACAAACCAAGCTGTGACAATGGGCTAGCAGAACAGATTCATCACAGAATAGAGATAGACATGTCTAGATTTGTCATGTATGATTTCTGAGCAATCTGAAGAGTGTTTACAAAAATATGAGACTGGAAATTTAAATTTCACTTCTAACTGCCAGTTTCCCAAGAGTGGTCCAATCACATACAGTGGTGTGAACCCTTGAAACAAGGACTGAACACAACGCTTAACATTTCTGTTATGTATGTTCTTTGTTTGAAAGGGAAAGGGGCTGCCTGTTGAAATTTTACACACAAACACGTACACACACATTTTGTATGTCACTAAATAAATCCTATTTTTTTTTCTTTATAAATAAAGTTCATCACTGAAATCAAATAAAATAAAAGTGGTGAATATATTCCAAATATCATCCACATCACAGAAGAAAGTGTTGCTGGCTCTTAAAATCATCAAATAATATCTTTAAAATGAAAAATTTCTTAAAAACACTAGAGGACAAAGCATTTCCCTGATAAGTAAACACCTATTATGCAACATGTTTAAAACAATGTCCTGGGTAAATCAGCAGGAGCAGTCATTTTTCTCCTTCTTAGTAGCTGGTACAGTGCTTTGGTTTTGACTTTAGTCTGGGAACAGTGCTGGTAACACACCAATGTTTTCAGTTGTTGCTAAGTAATATTTGCTCTGATCAAGGACTTTCTCAGTCTCATGCTCTGCCAGGGAGGAGGGGCACAAGAAGCCAGGAGGAAGCAGAGACAGGACCCCTGACCCAAACTGGCCAAAGGGGTATTCCATACCACAGCACGTCATGCCCAGTATAAATACTGGGGGGAGTCACCTGGAAGGCCCAGATCGCTGCTTGGGTTGGGCTGGGTGGTTCTGCGTGGTTCTGATTTGCTCTCTGGGCTTAAACCACGACAAACAATCAGATTACGTCTTGTCCTGCTACAGGCTCAAAATATTTAAAACAGCAATGTAATCTAATCACATCCTAAATTTGAAAAAAAAAAAAAAAAAAAAAAAGAATCCTAAATTGTTCAAGCAATACAGTAGTTTCATTTGGTTTTGTTAAAGATTATTTTTCTATATTTTGCTTCATTTGTGGCTGTTAAATAATTTTAAGAGCTAAGAGAAAACATATGTTTCCAAAATTGTCTAATTGACGGTGAGAAATAAGGTTCTTTTGTTTAGAAATAGCTTTGCCATGACACTGCTATATCTCTATTGGAAAACAGGAAAACATACAGTAGGTTTGCTCATGAACTGAAATTAAATGTTTGAGAATAAAATTAAATGGTGAGTGTCATCCAATTTGGCACCCAAAATATTTTTCACCTTTTCTAGTAGGCTGTCCTTGTCACACCATAATAAAGAAAGTGAAAGATATCCCTTTTTCTTTCTAAGTATCTTGCTGCTAGGAATATTATCCCACTGTTTCTAGCATTGAATTGAATTTTATGTTATAGGTAGAGTAAATGAAGAAAACTAAGAATAAAATATTACTCAATAGGATTACATGTGATTGATTCCAGTACAGAAAAAAATAAATTATTTTTTAAGTATCCAGACTGAATTATAGGTAATCTTATTTTCAAGTTAAGTCGCTTACTACCTACAAGTACCTGTTTAAACACTGAAGCATAGCACTTGTTCTTTCTTCTTAAACTCAGACACCCATTTTATTTACATGCAATATTTTAAATGCATTTTTTTAATGCAACGCCTACCTCTGTACTACAAATTGCTTTTACTTGTCATGAATTCTAATGCTCATTTTTTATTCTGCTTTGAAATACCCAGCCACTCTTGGATTTCTTTTCTCTCAGGCTTTGATATATTGGAATCATTTCCCTAGGCAGCAATCAGTGTTGATAAAAGAGTTTGAAACTCAATTCACAAATAGATAGCATATTTATGTGTAGGAGAACTAGTACTTATTTCCACCATGTATCAAAACAAACACAGAAATACTGCTTCTGATAGAACTGAATTCATACAGCAAGACAGACACACACTGGATTTAAAAAACAGTGCCGATTTACAGCATTTTGGGGTTTATTTTACTTCTGGAGATAAAGTTCTATATGCACCACAGCAAAACCTCATCTTCAATCAGAAGTGCACACTGACATTGACTGCCGAAGGGTTTTCTGCTCTGCAGTGGGCTCACAGTAGCTAAGGGCCAAGCTGCACCCAAGCCGCTTGTTCACTCAGTTAGCAGGACTGGGGAAGGGGGGGGGGAGAAAATTAAATAACTAAAACTAATTTGTTACAGTTAATGAAAAAACCCCACTAATTAAATTAACTGATTAAAACAGACTCGTGTGGCAAGAAGCAAAGACAGATGTTCAAGCACCACCTTTCCTCCTGGCTCTCACAAGCTCAGTATCAGTCCTTCACTCCAGCTCCTCTGCTCAGTGCCAGGACGGGGCTATGGGCAGCACACAGTGTGGTTCTTCCCTTCCCACCCTTCCCTCTCACACCTTTCCCCTGCTCCAGCATGGTCCTTCCTCCCCATGAGCTGGGGTTCTCACAGAAAAACACTCACCTGCTCTGCTATGGTGTCCTCTTCACTGGTGGAGATCCTCTGCTCCACCATGGAGCACCTCTACCCCTGTGGTGTTCCCTCTGGTCTTTCCCACTCTTTTTCCCCTCTTCCTCCTCTGTCTGTCCAGCATTTTCTGCCCTCTTTTAAGTATGTTTCCACAGAGGCACCACCAGCACCACTGAGGGACTCGGCTGCCCTCTGCAATGGCTCCTTTGCAGAACTGGTTGAAATCCCACCACTGCACAGGAAACCCCTGTACCCGGGCCCAGCCCTGCAGAACACACAAGGGCATTCCAGAACAGGCAGCCATCTCCTGATTACATGGGCCATCACTGTGACACCAGCCAGGATTCCCAAGACACCACAGCATCATTGCTTCTGTTAAAAAACCCACCCCAAAAACAAAACACCTCACCAAAAATGCAAATCAAACTTGCATTTATCTTTTTTCTCAGTGCCATTAATTAAATGTGGAAGGAATTATTGTACCTTGCACACTGTTTACACTTATGTTTCTAGCTTTCCAAGTGTTGTCATCTAGGCTATTTGCTAAGGATGGGCCACATGAGTGCCCTCTCCTTGATACTATTCTTAGCAAGATTTTGTCTGGGACCTTATTACTCTTTACAGCTACCTTAAATGAGGATGAAGAGAAGAGGTGGCTGGTCTCCTCTCTCATGTTGCAAGTGACAGGACAAGAGGAAATGGCTTCAAGCTGCATGATGGGAAAGTTTAGATTGGATATTAGGAAAAAAATTCTTCACAGAGAGGGTGATCAGGCATTGGAACAGGCTGCTCAGGGAAGCGGTTGGAATCAGCATCCCTGGAAGCGTTCAAAAACTGTGTAGATGGGGCCCTTAGTGACACGGTTTAGTGGTGGACTTGGCAGTCCTGGGGTAATGGTTGGACTTGATGATCTTAAAGGTCTTTTCCAACCTAGCTGATTCTGTGATTCTATGATTCTGTGATCGGTTTTCTGCATCCCAACATTATTTCAAATGCACTGTAAATGGATTTGTCTTATCCACTTCCTTTCAAATTAACAGGTGAAAATGGTAATACACTAAATTGCAGAATTTTGCTGGGGTTTTTCCAAGAAAACTCTGGGATGTGCATGACAGAAAGCAGATTAGTAGCCAGATTAAAAAGATGAGTTAAATAAGCAGATGGGGCAAAATCTTCATCACTGACAAAGTCTGACTGACCCTCACTGCAATCCTCCCATATACCCAAACCCTTCTGGAAAATATGTTGATGTATTTTATAGGTAACAGGTATTATAGAAATACTTCCAAAGGTAAAATAGAATCACTCAGGAAAGAGCAGCCAGCAGACAAGCTGCCTGGCTCTGGGAGCTTTTCACTCTGGCCATTTTCATTTGATAGGTAATGCAGTCAGTGTCCTGGCAAGACCAGAGACCTGCTGTGCCACAGGTGCTTTCCTGGGGTACAGGGGAGCAAAAGGACAACTCACATGAGAGGCATCTGAGCCACAATGTTGACTTTGGATTCACACTGAACCTGTCATTCTTTATTTCTGTTGCTTTGTCCCTGCCACTTTCATTTAGGTACATTTCCATTTGTACTAATGATTGGAGACTAAAATGCTGTTGGTTTTGACAAATAATGGTAACTGTTCTTCAATTAGTCTTGTGCTGTAAACATGTCTATACTGGCACATCATTTCGTAAGTACACATTTCTGCTGGCTTTTTAGACTTGTGAATAGCAGCAGAACACTCATGTCAAATAAAGTGGCCAATCTTCCTATGTTCTTATTGATGAAAACTTTCCAGTCACTTCACCAGTAAGATAGAAATATAAGTCAACATTGCAAGGCAATGGACATCTGTTCCCTGTTCTACTTTCCTTTTACTTATTTTTTTAATTAAAGATAAAACTAAAGTATGTGCAAATTACACAGAACCATCAAACTTTAAGAAACTTACCAGTGCAGTCATAAGCTGAGCCTCAGTGCTCCTGAATATAAGGTTAATTCTGTATATGTGATTCCCAGCAGAGACATTTCACACTCTGGCTGGTTTGGGAGATGAGGTCAACATTCCTAAGAGTCAGGTAAATGCCAGTGGAACCTTTCACAGGCACGTCAGACTGGAACACACACCAATAGCAATCACACTTATAAACCTCACTCAATTACAGGCTTTTCAGCTCAGGATGAAAAACATGCCTGCCCTAAAGAAATGCATTTAGGCTTTCTCATTTCTGAGTGGTGAAAGAATGATGTCAGCCATTCATTATTGATCTCCTCAGGAAAGAAAGCATAAAACAAAGCAGCTCTGAAGATACTAATACAACAGAGTTGTGCTGACTTGCCACCTTCATTTAACAATATCTTTACCTCACTAGAAAGGGTTCATCTTTTAGGAGTACAGAAATGTGCATCTGAAAGATGGCTTCAATCAAATAGCAATTACTGCTTCCTATAATTAGGCAGCATCTTTTGGTAAGCAGTCATTAAAAGATAGATGTTTTATATGAAATATTGCATATTTAATATGAAATATCCCCCTCAACAACTGAATAAAAATGTATAGCACATCTATTATATGTAGGAAGCTAGCATATTCAATACCAATAAGCTATTTGCAAATCTTCATCAGCCTTAAAAGAATTCCTAAACCAGATTTGGGAAATCTTAAGTATTTAAAAAAATTATTTTCTAAACATTTTTTACTTCAATAGCTTTCCTATTCTTTACACTATCTTAGTAATTTTTAAACTATGCTACAAAAACATTCAGGACATTTCTGAAAAAATAGTAAGAGTTCTTCAACTTTCCATACAGAAGAAGTGATGTGAGATGGTAAGATCTTGCACCTCTCTGCAGCCTTACGGCACACAAAAACTGTACTTCATAAGATGACTATGCACAGCATCAGCCATTAAAATATTTCTAAGAAGTCATTAATACAACTTTCTTGTCCATTTGTAGAGAAACCTGTATAAATGTCACTACATCACACTTAACGGGAATCATCCCGTCCCCCTTTCTTTCCAGCTTTTAGTTAATTTTCACTTCTGCTAAATAAAAGCTATTTCTCACCCCAGAAGGCAACACATATCAGAAAATAAATGTCTTTCCACCAGCTACTAACACCTTCTAAACCCCTGGAGAAATTTTGTACAGGAATTAAAGATCTTCTGGGTGAGCGTGCTAGGTTATTGGAAACTTACTAACATACTTCTTACCAAACTCCTTCAAACAGCTCAGTTTTACACTGCTGATTCACCTTTTTGGTGGAATTCACTTGCAAATTATAAGAACAAATGCACATCACCTTTGGTAATTCTGAATCTTTCTGGTGGTTCTCATGTGTTCATCAGGCACTTACTTAACAAGCTGCAGGTTGGGTTTTGGGGGCAGGACTGACATAAATGATGCCTGCCTTTGCTAAACTATAAGATTCAAAGCAGCAGGTGCTTTCCTTTTTTCCTCTTTTTGAAGAGGTAAACTTCATTCACACATATGGGACAGCTGGGTTGCCCTTAACAATGATTACTGGTAATAAGATATTTTTCAAGGGAGATGACAACCAGTGTACTGGTAAAACTTAGTAAGGGTAAGGTCAACATAAAGCATTCTTCCAACAGAGATTTTTGGAATATGTCAGCAAAACAGAACAGAATATTAGATTATTGTTTATGCACAAGTAGCAAAATACATACACTGGCAACCTTTTAACTGAATTCTAAAAGGCTGTCTGTTCCAATACATACTCGATCTTTTTCATG
The DNA here is from genome assembly GCF_000696875.1 of Nestor notabilis. Classification (NCBI taxonomy): domain Eukaryota; kingdom Metazoa; phylum Chordata; class Aves; order Psittaciformes; family Psittacidae; genus Nestor; species Nestor notabilis. Next base: position 41,428 of record NW_009910017.1, read on the forward strand.
GCAAATTTTATCCGAAATTGCATATTGTGTTTGCCTCAGATTTAGGTAATTATGAATTTATGTTTTTAATCACAGCTGGACATGGAAAGAAAAATAAAGATAAAAGCTTTCTACTGAAGAAGACATAATCTAGATATATTACTTAAGTCACATTTTTAACATTTTTAAGCAGCATAAAAGGAATAATATTCGTCAAGAGTTGTATCACAGGAAGACTATGAGAAATGTTGTTATATGTTTTAAAAAAGAGGTATTTACAACATGTGGTTACTATATTAACTGAAAGCTAGCCAGTGCCTATCAGGAAAACGAGACACAAATGTTTCTGCCTGAAAAAAGGGAGATTTTACCTTAAAAGTCAGAGCGGAGAAAGGAATCTCATTCCTGACAACCTTCCTATCTCTGATCAGATTAGATAACTCCTGGATATTAAAGATGACAATTTTAAAGAATTAGCCTCTGGCACAGGAGAATCAATAAAAGTTCCCTTTATTTAGTAACTGTGGAGTTTATGCATGTTACTGTAAGGATTAGGTGAAAGGAGTGGCTTTCCTCTCTTATTCAGAGCTAGAGAGGTCTAGTTTGACCATCACTGGCTGAGATACTTTAATTTGTACTGCTATGAGAGCAGCTTCCTGGGTTACATCATGAGTCTAGGGTCACTCAAGCAGTGGCCCTTGGTAGCTGAAGCAGCTGCTAAGGTTCTCTCTGCCAAAAGTACTTCTGGGTCTTGCTGATATTGCTTGGTTCCCTTAAGCCCCCTAAACTGAGCAACACTGCACTGAGCTCTGAATATGGCACCAAAATGTAGAATTTGCAGAGAGATGCATTGCCTGGAAAATTTCACTCATGTCAAAACCACAAATAGTACTAAAGATAGAAGTTTCTACAAGGGAACCAAGTTAATCCTGCACACAGAATGCATTTTTGGGAATAATAAGACTGTGCATGTGATCAAAAGATTCTTTCCTTTGATCAGCCCATGATGTCAATACAAACCTCCTAGATATTCAAGCAACTTTATTTGTGCCCTCTCCCATGTTGCCAAGAAGGCTGGGAGGGCTCCTCTGAAGCATGTTTTCCAATCCATTTATGAAATTCTCCTTTGCTGTCACATGAATGTAGATCTTGACAACACTGAGACTAGCTTGTATCTGCAATTTAGTTATTGCCTACCTGCATGCATGATCGTATGCAGATGTAAACAGCCAATTTGCATATGTATGTTCGACATTGCACTTATGCAAATCAGGATCAAACTAGAAATACCCTTTTGAAAGCATAGAATAAGCTTCATAGCATAAATAAAAAAATAAGAGAATTTAGAAATCTGAACTCATATTTGGAAGCAAATTAAAAATATTTTGAGTTATACTGGCAAATAAAAGAGAATATGAACACAATACATAGGAAGACTCAAAACGTAAAACTATGTTCTACCTTCATACTAAAGAAAAACCTGACAAAAGTGAATCTACTAAAGTGACCATAATTACTAACCTAAATTAATGGCAGTTATTAACTTATTAGTTATTAATATGTCTAGTTAGACTACTGGTACAGCTGCACTCCGGTGAATTAAGGTTTTCTGTAGGCTAGTGTACTGCCAAGGATATTAAAATTGTCACACTGTTCTTAAAAAGTCTGGAACCTTGAACTTCAGAAATCCAGATCCCATTTGACGCAATGAATTAAAGGGCTTTTACACAGCATGCAATTTTTCTTTCTTTTTTTTTCTAAAAGATCATGCCATGAAATGACAGACTTGACAGGATATGAGTTGTGGTCAACAGTTCAATGTCCAGTTGGAGACCAGTAACGAGTGGTGTCCCTCAGGGTTCGCTGCTGGGACCTGTGTTGTTCAAAATCTTTGTTGG
>NW_009910018.1:0-309 GCF_000696875.1 Nestor notabilis
CACCCGTGGAGTTATCTGAAGAAGACAGTCTAGGAATGGTTGGTAAGGCTTTTTGCAAAAGATTCATATGTGGATTTGTTGCTGGTTTTCAAATAACCAGTCTTCCACTTAGCATGAGCCAAACCCATATGGAACTTACTGAATATGCACTACGGCTGGTGGGACACAGCACAGGGGAAGCACACGGGGGAGCAGCTTCACCCCCGCCCCATGCACCCCTCGCGCAGCACGGGCAGGATGTACCTTCACAAACTCTCCTGGAGGTCCTGGTGGCCCCGGGGGTCCCAGCGGACCGGGTGGCCCTGGGTC
>NW_009910019.1:0-1385 GCF_000696875.1 Nestor notabilis
CTCTGGAGCCCTTCTGCCGTATCGTGGTAGGCTGGGGAAAGCCGTTCAGGGTAGCAGAAGAGTTTCCACTCTGCAGTGCTCACGTTAAAAGCGGTATAGGAAACTCTTAGCTCTTTGCCTCCTTTCCGTCCTCTTCCAGTTTAAATGAAGGCAGTGCATGGGGTGAAAAAACAGTGGCGGCGTGATTAAGACAGATCTTTTGCTGTGTGGCCTTACCTTGAAAAACAAAAGGTTACAAAGATGAAGATTTTTGCACTGGAGTTTATTGCTGTGTTAGATAATCTAAAAAAACCCACGAATAAATACAAAATGGATTGTGATAGATCTGGAAAAGAAAAAAAAAAAGAATAGTTTTTGTGTATTATCATTAACCAGATATTACTGTTTAAAAAAAGTGAGACTCTTGGTTAACTCTTCCAGTTAACTTTGATAAAAGTCTGGAGGATGATTGGCAGTTCTGATGAACAGTTTTGAGTATTTTTGATTAAGAACTTCAACTTATGTGAAGGGCTCAAGGGGTGAAAGTGTGTAGGTTGGGAGATGATAACCACATTTAGAGAAACAAAACAAAATGAAAAATCGAAGCAGTTTTGCAGACACTCTGTTTACACTGTTTTTACACTTTTCTTTTTAATAAGGCATTTTGGATGCTCTGTTGAAGTGCAAACTGCATGTGTATGTTCAGTAGGTTGGGTGGTGCTTGTTCTAGCAGGTTGATGTAGATACAAATGGAAACGGACTTCTATTATGCCATAATTACTCTCCTAAATTCTTCCCTTTAGAGGGTCTTTCCCATTGTCTGTTTCTACAAAATATGTTGTGGTTAAATAAGCTTTGAAGATGTTACTAGAAGTTTTCAGCTGGAAGATGCTTTTACATGTGTAACCATTGGGTTGTTACATTGTTATTTATTAATCCATGGGATTAACAAAATACATACTTACTCAGAAGTGCTGAACTCGGAATTAGCTACTGCAGTTCATGAAAGAACCTTGGTGATACAATTCTATGAAAGTGGCAGCTCAGTCCTCAGCAGTCAAAGATTTAATAATGCTAGAGGTGGTTATGTGAGAAGAAAGTGGCATCAGTATGCCACAGTATAAATCCTTTCTGTGACCATATGTTTAATACTAAATGCAGTTTGGATATTTTCCCTTCACGTCTCTTCTACCTCAAAAAAAGTTGTATTAGGCTAAGAGAAAAATAGACAAAAAATTGACTAGTGCTTTTTACCCAGAGAAGGAGGTACCAGTGGAGGGATAACAGACAAATTCAGAACAAATGAGATGCTTCTTTACACCATGTGTAACTAAAACTCCTGGTTCTGCAGCATGTTGGGAATGCCAGAAGTTGAAACAGTTAATTTGTAGGGAACATAATCAGAG
>NW_009910019.1:1416-9233 GCF_000696875.1 Nestor notabilis
AGGAGGATCTTCTCGGACTCAGCAAACACCATGGTGACTGGTCAGTGGAAGGTATTCCTGCTTGCTCTGCTATTACACTCCTTCACATGTCCCACATTGGTTACTATCAGAGGGAAGCCGACAAGCTAGAAAGTTATTTTGTCTGGGATAACATTACACTAGTATTTTTTATGGAAGATACACTGTTGTGTGGGTTTGTTGTTGTTTTTATTATTTTTGGTTTTGAGAAATACCTTGATCTTCTGTAGCCTACAAGAATTAAAAAAGCAGAACCTGCAGTTCAGAAACCTGTTGTCATGGTTTTTGTGTACTCCATAGATGTCTAATTTCACACTTTAGGAATTTGTAAAGTACTTCTGTTTTTCAGAAAAGTTAATGGATTGCAACACAGTTGCTTTAGCACAGATGACAGTCTCAGTATCTTATCTCTACTTCACTCATGTTCACTTTCAGTATGAACAGGCTAAATGTGCACTGATCCGTAACTGAATGCAAGTTACTAGCAAAACCAAATACAAAAATGCGTATCCCTCTTCAAAGAGCAAGGACCCATTTAGTAAAATTAATGTGGAGAACTTGGAGCTGAAACGTTCTTGATTTCTCTTCAGATAAGATATAAGTGAGAGTAAGTCCAGGGAGATTTTTGAAAAGGATTGTACACTTTAGGGATGACAAGCATTACAGGAAGTGTTAAGACTACAGACAGGAGTTTTATTTCGGGGCATAATCTGGTTGATCAAGCAGCAGATAGAACATCAAAACATTCTTTGCAATGGGTTGTTCCATCATTCCCTAATTCTCTCTCTGTGAGGAAACCTAGGGTGTTTTTTTTTGTCCTCTCATGTAGGTGGTACAAACTAGGGAGTATACTCAGCTTGATAAGTTGTTGGCAGAACAGTGAAATAGATCTTATGGCCCAATGCCTGGCTGTGTAACCACTGACCATCTGTATCCCATCACCTTTATAAGTTCAACAGCAATTTCTTCTGACTGATAGCACAGAAATTTTGATTCTGACCCCAACCTCCTTGGAAGTGGCTCCCTTTAAAGAAAATATATGTATAGTATTGTATGGAATGGGAGCTTCTCTATAATTGTGTGCAGTATCCTTTCAGAACACTCTACCATGACGGCTAAGGATGATTGGAGTAGAGAAGGCATGATTTTTCTTTATACCATCCAGGCATCTTCATCCTTTAGCCTTTCATGATTTCCATATGTATTGCGATAAACCAGAAGAGAAAAAAACCTGATATATAGTAAAAACTAGAAGTTTATTTTTTAGCTGAAGTTACTGCAGTCTTTGGTAGGGATTTCAAGTTTTGGTGCTCAGATTGTGTTGGTGATTTGGGGGGATGAGGTTAATGTAGAAACGTAATTAAAATAACCACTCTAAAAGACCTAATGCACAGAACAAGGCAGTGCCCACTTTAATGTGTGCCATGATACCATATTGGATGAACTCTTGGTTTTGGTAGTTCTTGCATGCCTTAACTATTAATGTCATTATTTTCTCAAGTTTGAATGTTTAGCAGTACACCTCAAACTCCTGTGTTATTTCTGCTCTATATTGCAGATTGCATTAGTTAAGTAAATTTTCCCTGACATTGGTCACCTTCAAATTCCTGCAGCTTTTGGAGTCATGAAGCAGAGAACTGAAACTACTATCTAGGAATTTACTTGCATTGTCGTACAGCTGGAGGTGTTGAAATGCCCTTCTGAGGTGGGAAAAGAAGGAAAAGCAATATTCTCCAACTTCTTGCATAAATACTCTTGAATCTAGGAGACTTCAGAACTGTTTGATATGGCTTTAACTGAAATGCAACCCACTCATGAATCTGGGATCCTTTTTTCTGTTGGCACAAATGTTACTTTTCAGTCCCAGAAAAAAACCGAAAGCGTTCTCTCTTGATCCTTGCTAGTATGTTATAGCATTGTAGAAAAACTTGGTTTGCTCAGCTCTTTTGCTCAGTAGTTATGGCATTTATGTTGACATGGTCAGTTTCTACCCATGTTTTGCATCATTGTTACTCTTCATAAATGATCAGTTCCTTTAGATTCACTGAGTAAATGTGCATTTTTATCTGAGGTGCAGCAGAGTGACTGCTGGTTTGAGGATTGGTTGCTGGAGACAGTGATGGTCATGTTGGGACTGTTTTAGTAGGCATCGGGATTTTCTTTTGGTTTTCTGTGTTTTGTTTTTTTGTTTTGTTTTATTTTAAATTGCTCATCAATACCATCATGTGTTTTCATTTGTAAAGAAAACCACAAAAAACAAACCAACAAAACATAGAAACCAAAACACCTTACTGTTATTAAAACCCAGTTTCCAGTGCCAGTCTCCTCTTCTGGAATCTGATTCCTCATAAGTTGTCAAGCCATGTAGCAGACTTTTTCTCAGCAGAGATACTAATAGGTAGATAGTGGTTAAAAAAATCAGTCTCCCTAAAAATTTAGAATTTTTTTTTATTATTAATATTTTATTTATGGTTTGGAGTTTTAGACCTGCCCTCTAATACTAGCATAAATTTCTTTACTTTAGGAAGTCAGGCAAATGCAGTTTGCTTTTTAAAGTTAATTTGTTTGATTCAATTGAGATGATTTGGCTATGCAAGCATGTCTGGGCTGGCTAACTTTGCAGTTCATGTTTTGTTCTTTTGTTTGCAAAGTCTGCTTTGTTTCTGATGTAGGTCAAGTTTCTTACAGCTTTCTTGCAACTGTTACTTGTTTTTTATGATGACTTTGGTTCTGTATTTTGTTTTTCAAGAAGAAATGAACAAATCTTACATACCTAAAGATGAAGTTGCTTTGTACTTGATAATAAAAACTTCTAGAGGTGACCTAGTGATTAGGACATTGTTTAGGATTCAGAAGACCTGACTTCTCTCACTGATTTTTTGGCAAGTTAATTCATGGATCTCTATTTTCACTCCCTCCTTTAATTTTCAAGTGCTTAAATCACAGACTCTGTTTAGATGTTTATATTCTGTCTCTGTACATTAAGACATTGAGTTGTATTTATACTGGCTTATTAATCGTGGCTTTATGAATCGGTATTGATTGTACTTGATACAAATACTTTGATTGTATTTGATCATCTTTAATCAGGATATTAGTGCCTGTGACCCATTCAAGTAAGACTTTTAGTTCATCACTTAAGCTTTGTATTTCTGAGCAGACAAACCTGTCTGCCTTGCTACCTTCACAGTCAATGACTAGTGGGCTTTTGTTTTTGAAAGAGGACATAAAATGAAAAAGAAGTGCTTAGAAATATGACTAAAAGCTTTGACCTCTGTTTTTTTCAGTGACGCACAAGCTTACAAGCTTTTGCCATCTTTCCACTAAAGTTAAATGCATATATTGTCAGTTTTCTACGTAAAGTTATTAAGAAGTGTTACAAGGTCTGTAGAATTATTATTATTTTTTTTTTTTTATTTGGGGAAAAGACATGATTTTCCCCCTTTCCAGTTACTGAAGATCATCTTTCATTATTGTCTAACATAGGTTTGAACCTCTCCTGTATGCTTTCTGAGTCCCAAGGAAGATGGGTGTGTAATCTTCATTTATTCTTCTTGCTACTTACGCTTTCCTGTTTCTGTGAGGTAAAACAGGAGGAAAAAATGGCCCTAGGAAATGAGTGTGTTCTACCAGTTCAGTGAATAAAATCAGTATGAATGGCAGAGACTGCAAGAGGAAAGTGACAGAAGAATATTTCTAAGAGCCATGGAATTATCCTTTTCTCTTTCACATTATTTTTATAGTTACTGTAAGCAAGGTCTGCGTTTTTTGTTAGCTTATGAAAATTAAACGAATTCCCATGGACTGCCTTACAGGTTTTTTACAACTTGTGAAAAGGGGTAGAGGGGTGTTCCATTCTTCATTGTTTCCAAAGGATGTTGGACTCTGTCAATCAGTCTCCTAATTTGACTTGTTTTGACTCTAAAGCAGCATAGCAAGCTGAAACTGATAGGGCAAGAAGCAGATGTCTGTTTGTATACTTTAAAAGTTATAAATAAAAAGAGTATATACTTAGGTATTTGAGTCTATAGGTTTATGTGCTGAATAGGTTGGTTGATTTGTTTACTGTGTAATCAGATAGACCATGATTTAGTGAAATCTTCCTCTGAAGAAGTGTGGCTATACCATCTACTGAAGGATTTAAGAGGGAAGAGCTTGAGCTGTGACAAGTGACAAAGCTCTGGAGGTGTAGGTTTAATGAAGGTAATGGGCTATGTAGGCCTGCATTTTAATCTTGAAGTAGTTCATTGAAAAAAGACTGGAAGAATGCCAAATACTTTTAGTAGTTCCTTCAGTCTTAGAAAGACATAATCAACTTCCAGGAGAGGAGTAATTTTTGCTATGGTAATCTTTGCATTGTTAATGCTCTGCCATGTAGAAGCCGAGAAGTGAAACCTGCCTTGATTAATACTATATTGTCTGGAAAATGGTGGTCTTAAGATTATGTTGCTTGAACTGAATAGAAAGTGAATTTTCAGTGACAAAATTCATGACTTCTTAAAACTGTCTAATGTCCGGTTATTATCTCAGTGGATAAGGGTCTACAAGGAATTACTGGATGATTTTAAGGCATGTAGTGACTGGCATAATGATGAAGCAGGTGCTGATTTCTGGCAAGTATTTTGAGCAGCATGCCAATAGTGCTACTAGTGTATGCATTGATTGCCAACTATTAACAGTTGTTAAAATCTTTTATCCATCCATCCTCTTACTGCTATCTGCTGCCACTAGGTGTTTACTTTTGCTGCTTTCAAATAGTTCTGGACTATTTGGACTAGACAGCAAGAAGTTTTGTTTGTGGAATTTTTAGGTTTATTGTCATTAATGTAACACAGTTCAGCAACAGTTGGCAATAGAGAAGAGAAGCTGGTCTTTGGTTTTGAGTGACAGTCAAAACCCCTTTGAATCCAATTTGCTTGTTTTCTGTAATGTAGGCAGGCTAGTGGCTGTCAGAGTGGATGACAACTATCTCCTCATGCCTGCTCTAATGCTCATCTGATCCCCATTAACCGTTCAATTCAGCTTGCAGAAAACTTGTCTAGGTCAAGAAAAAAAAATCCAAACCATTTGTTAGTGTGCTGAACTATTTCTCTCCCAAAGAGTCAGACAACTGTCAAAGCTGTTTAGAGAAGGGAAGGAGCAGTGAGAGTGGGGTTACTTCATCTAACACTAGGTTGCCATGGGTTTGGATCTGCAGTCTCATAAAATCTAATCCCCAAATCCTGCTTTCCACTCAATTGTCTTCCTTTATGAATATTGGTTTGTCTTCTCACCTATTAGTTAGAACAGTTGCGTTATATTTTTCTCAACCTTCTACTTGTTTACTTATTTTTAATACCTGCTGTTATAAACAGGTGTACTGTTACAGTAATCTTTTGGTTTTGTATATGAAAATTGGTTGTGGTAAATCAATGATATGAACCAAAACGAGGGAGGGGAGGAGGAGAAGCTTATGGTGTGTTATGAAAATGGAATAAAAACACAATTGGATATAACTACATTTCTTTAGGTAGTGCTATTCTGAGGTTTTAACAGCTTTTTAACAAAGGTAACAACCATCAGAGAGTGCAGTAATGACGATGGAACACTTAGACTCTAGCTTTTAGCTTGAGAAATTCAGATCTGAAGTTATGCCTGGTTTAAAACCTCATTTTTATCTAGTGATAGTTCATAGTTGTGACTCTGTAATTAGGGAGCTGTGCAAGAAACTGCCTGAAATCTTAGGACATCTTTTCTAGGCTTCCTGAAATATAGTGATGATATATTACAAGATAGTAATATAATCAAATGCAAATCAAAGCCTAATAACCTTAAAAAAAAAAAAAAGTCTTCCTCTGTTCAGCTTTCTATTCTGAAAGTGATGGGGTGGTTTTTTTGGTAATCGTGTTCAAGGTCTCAGGCATACTTTTATTAGCTTTAAAAACTACTGAAAGCAGTGTTTAGGCTTCAGTTAGGGTGTTCAAGGTCTCAGGCGTATTTTTATTAGCTTTAAAAGCTATTGAAAGCAGTGTTTAGGCTTCAGTTAGGGAAGGCAAATCACTGTCCTGATTAAAAAAAAAAAAAAACAAACCACACAAAAATCCCAAAAAAACCCCAACAACAAAACAACCAACCAAAAATCCCCAAACCAGCAGGCCACACGCCCAAAGAAAATCTAAAATAAAAACAAAGAACTCTGTAGTTTATTTATCACCAAAGTGGCAGAGATTTGTAATTCTTAATTTGAAATTAAAGCCTCAAAGCTTTAGGACCTCACACTACCCAAAACAGATGTCTTTAAGTAATTATGTGGGAAGTTCATAAGTAACAAGTTGGACTAGTTGAGAGGCAAGACAATTTTGTAAATCAGGAAAACTTTATGATTTTTCTTTTTTCCCCAACTTCAGCAAGGTTCTGTTCCTTCCTACGGAATAAATGTGCCTCTAGAATAGAACTGGGGATGGGGTTAGGCTATACAAATTTTCCATACTGTGGTTTTTTTTTTTTTCCAATAGGTGAAACTTGATTTTATGGCGATAATTGACTGTAGTATTTGTTAAAACATGTAATTGAAAGGTGGTAGTACAGTTAAGATATATAAAATCTTTGAGCAAGAATATCCAAAAGATGAACAATGTGCCTTTCAGTGTTATGAGTTCAGCACTTAAAGTGCGGGCTAAACTTTTGTATCTCATTGTATTTATGGGATAAACACTATTTACAAATTTCAATTTACAGGCATACTTCCAGGAATATTAGTTCACAGATGTGTAATTTTAATATGAAATAATAGCCAATACTTATTTGCACTTGGTACTATGATATTGTCTAGAGAGTTAATCAGAAATGCAGAAAAGTTTAATATAAAATATTCATATTCTATTTAGGACAGATATGACTGTGGAGATACCACTCCAAACAGTAAATCCTTCTTCCTTTTAGGCATTCAAGGTGCATAAGCTGTATCTTGGTGGTAGTTTGACATGCATTTCAGATGACCTTTCTGCCTAGAAAGAGAATACCTGTGTATCTGCAGGTAGTGGTGTTTCTTGCTAAGCTTTTCTGGTGCAAGCATTTCTGAAATTATGTGGTAAAATGGATTAAGGAGGCTAATTAATCTAAGAAACAATTTTATTCTGTGTGATTTCATTATTCTGTTACTGTCTGTGTCTAGATGTCACAAATTACCTGGGAACAGTTGTGTCAGGATAAGAAAGGGTTTGAGGCAGCACGTAGGTTGAAGAGTGAGTAAGAGTGATGTTCTTTTGTGTATAGCAGTGCTATATTAAATACATGTTAAGCTGTGATCTGGGAGCCTTTATCATACAGCATTTTGTCTCACTGCTGAGTGGAAGTGAAGGAAAAGTGGTAAAATACAAAGCAGTTTTTTTTTTTTTTTTTTTATTTTGTCTATAACAGAGATCATATTCTTCTGTTGTTATTTTGGGAAAGTTTGTACAGCCAGGCACAGATTTTGATGAGCATACTTGAGAGTGCTCAATGAAATGCCAGTCTGGTGAAATTATGGTATGTTAGCACTCTGCATACTCCTCTGCTACTGGAGAGGAGTAATAAGGTCACTCTTTCAGTAGACAGCTTGCCCATAGGGTTTAATGCACTTTTACTTTTTGAGTGAACTTCGTTGCCTTAGTTGGTTAGTATTACTTTCTCTAAGCTCTTATCTGTGCAGCAAAGTCAAACTTTAATACTTCAATATATCTTTAAAATTTTGTTTCAAAACTATTTTTATATTGCAGGTCTTAAAGGCCTAGACTTAATAGCCTGGGATTTGTTTTGGTTTAGTTTGATTATTCCCCCCC
>NW_009910020.1:0-27168 GCF_000696875.1 Nestor notabilis
TCACGAGCCCATCTATATGTTGCATCTCTGCCTTGATGGCCTGAGGTGTCATGGGCCCACCGGGCTAAAAATAATTCACCCTTATGTTGCCAATCTAAGTCCATCTGAGCCACCTCAATCTTAGCAGCTCTATCCACTTGTTGGTTGTTCTGGTGTTCCTCAGTGGCCCGACTCTTGGGAACATGAGCATCTACGTGGCGTACCTTCACCACCAGGTTCTGCACCTCGGCAGCAATATCTTGCCACAGTGCAGCAGCCCAGATGAGTTTGACTCTGCGTTGCCAGTTGCTCTGCTTCCATTGCTGCAACCACTCCCACAGGGCATTTTGTCACCATCCATGAGTCAGTATAGAGATAAAGTGCTGGCCGTTTTTCTCGTTCAGCAATGTCCAAGGCCAGCTGGATGGCTTTCAGCTCTGCAAACTGACTCGATTCACCCTCTCCTTCAGCAGTGTCTGCAATGTGTCACAGTGAAACAATAACCTTAGCCCAGGCCCCCCAGCCGATGAACACTAAAACAGCAAATACTGGCTGTAAGTAAGGTAGAACACACTGAAACTCTGAGATCAAGTGTAAGAACTCTGAGAGCAAATAAATCAACATTTTGGTGAGTGACTATTAATCTGAAACAATAATGCTTATCACAAATATGATTAGACACTGGTCAGATCTGTTGCTATCTCAACCCTTCGAGCCCCAGGTTGGGTGCCACAAAGAACTGTCACTGAATCCTGAATTTCAGAATTTAAAAAGCCCCACACTGTGATAGTCTGACTTTCCTAAAGTACTCGAGGTGGAGCTCCTAAGACTGTTGGTACTTTTTGGAAACAAACAGATTTTAAAAGGTTAAGAGCCTTATTATTATGGAAATACAAACATACTGAAAAAATGTCCAAAAATAGGCCTTTGTGAATTCCAAAAGAAATCAGTCCTTAAGAAACTACACTTGAGAGGCTTGATTCAAATGATATCTAGTAAAATGGGTAATAACAGCATTATCAGCATTTCTTTTTCCACTTTGCTATGATTTCATTTAGTTAACAAAGGATCTTCATAAACTATGATTTATCTTTCACTGTGCGTGCTTTTTCATAATGAGGTTTCATCTGGTGACTCCTTTTATGCGTCAACTCCACAATTTGAATCTGTGTGCTGCATATAATTTTGCATAATTAGCCTATATTTAGACACCTCTCTGTTATGGAAGGTTCTGAGACATATGCTTTTCCTGGAAAAAATATTTCTGTTGCAGCCTTTCTGAACTTCATTTGGGCCTGATCTGTGAGCAGAGCCTAGATCTACTATTGTATGATTTGCAACATCATTCTGTGCAATTTTAAATTATCTTGATGATTGAGAGTCCCTGAATGTATTTTAACTAGATAGGCGCAAACAGCTTGTTTAAGGTGACCTTCAGATATCCTTTCCTTTACAGTCCAGAGCCAATTCCATAAATGAACAGTACGAACTGCGTGAAGTCTGTTACTATCAGATACAGCAGCGAAGCGGCATTCCCCCATGGTTGATGCCTGTCATGCATCGTCAATGCTGACAAGCAATTATTAGTCTTTGTTTCTTTTTTACTATATATTGGCAAAACAATCATTTCAAGGAATTGTAGAGGTAGAAACCATTATCTTTGCACTGTAGTGGTAGCAGAGCTTTTAGGCTTACTGAAAATATCCATTAGGTTCTGTTCTCTTATCTAGAAATGTTTTCTAGTTTGCTTTATGCTATTCCAGCAGTTGAATCACCAACTTTTGCTGCATTAAGAATAGATAACTCTATTTTTTCATCTGATTATTTTCATTTTCTACTGGCCTTTGTTAAGGGTTGAAGGCATTACTCATTTGTTTTAATTCCCATTGTATTAAATATAATTCGGGTATCAGCCTCATTGAAGATTTTGTTTTCCTCTTAGCAGCTGTGACATGATATAACATTCATGTTCAAGTTTACAAAAAGAAAAAAAAAAAACCAAACCCAGACTGGGAAGACAATTTTAGTTTCTGAGCTGAGAGAGAGATTTTTGAACTTCACTCTGCTAGGTGTTTATATCTGTATGACTCACAAAAATCATTGTTTTAAAGTACTCTTAATAGCCTTCGAGAGCTTAAGCAGGATGCAGCCATGGAGAAAAAAGATTTTTCTGCAGGTCTCTGAGCTAACAGCACACCACAGTTATGTCCTCCCACCTGAATTAGAGCAGACATGAGTTATCAAAGGTCTCATCTCCAAAAAAAGAAGACACACAGTTGCAGAAAAACAAATTGCTAGTGCAGGCAAAAGAAACATCATTTTGTAATGTTCTTCTGTACTTCTGTAATTTACTTCTGCTCAGATCTCTGGAGAGGTTCAGTGCTGAATTTTCATTTTCTCAAAAAAATACACGACTCTGAAACCTCTTCCACTATCCTCATCAGAAATCAGTTCTCTCTTCTTCCTTGCTCTTGCCTCTCAAACATCCTTCAAATTTGCCCTGTTGCCATTCAGGGGTCATCTGTTAGCCTATTTTGTAGAGCAATATTGTTTTCAAAGTCTCTTTCATGCTGCCGTTTTGGAAAATATTTGGTAACCTTATCTGGAAACTTATTCAAATCTCTCCTCATGATGAATTAACATGGGACTTAGAAAATGAAATCCCACATGTAAAGGAGAAACATGGGCATACACACAGGCTGAATTATTTAGAGAGAGAGACCCAGAAATTAACTTCAGGACTAAAAAAACTTATTTAATGAAGATATAAAGAAGGAAAGTGTATACACATTTCCTGATTTGGTAGCATTTGCTCTGTACTATAATGTTGCAAGAGTTACAGTTTGGTCACTATACTTAATGTTCAATCCAAATTTTAATCAAATTCCTGAGGTGTTACTTAGGATGAGGTTTTCTTCTTGCATTTGCTAAAGCTGCCAGATCTATTCAACTTATATAAAACCAAAAAATTGCTTTTCTACACCTCATTTTTGACATGGTATATAGATGGTTTATATAAAAGCAGTTATGGTCACACACTGTTATAGTTTTAAAGGGTTTATTCTCTTTTATTTCAACTTCTGTTTCTTTTCTCCTGATATAGAAGAAAGGTTTTATAATCCTAATAGCTTTTGTACTGGCATTTGACATCTTTGTCTTTGACACTGTCGATGAACAAGGAGAAGGTCTGCCCAATATATAGCTCCAGTTCACCCTCAGAATGAAAAGATAAGTTGTGCTTTTTTTTTTTTTTTTCCCTGGTAGGTTTCTACTGTCATGTTGTCTGACAGTAAAGGAATGAGAAGTCTTAGGCCCCTTCTGCTCATACAGACTGAGATGAGAGCTGCTCCAGGAAGAATGGACTAGCCTGTCAGTGCTTTCTAAAGATGAATTATACTGTCCCATCATTCCACTCCTTATCTGTTCGAGCACTGTCTGCTGCCCACTTCTTTTCTGAAGCTACTTTTGCATCCACATTCAATCCCATTCTCAGCCTGTCTCAAATATAATTTCTCATTTGCACATAGTAGAAATAAGTTACTTTTATTTCTTCTGATTTGAGACAGACAGCTCTATTTCAGAAATACCTATGATACTTAGGTCTTCTTCAGTTGCAAGATGTTATTTTCTTCTAGATGCTTTTAGACAGGAGGATGGGAGACAGTTCAGCTGATTGGACTTCCTCTACTGTCATCTTCTTGTGTAATTTTGCAGGAAGGCTATTGCCTGTCAAATCTTTCTCCCAGGTGTCCCTCTTCTGGATCACACAGAAGAAACAAGGACACTCACACCAGGGCACTTCTCTGGGATATCAGGCCATGTACTGAGCAGCTGCTCTAGCCTTTGACAGACAACCAAGTACCTAGGGGAAGATACAGATTTGCTTGTCATAAGCTGAACAAATCCCTTTGACAAGAGACACCTTTCTGCCCTTCTTTAGTCTTTTTCACCCATTATCTGTCTACTTCATTTAGGTAGTAAAATCTTACTCTGCTGTGTATCTCAGACCCCCACACCAGTAAGCCCAGTGTCATGTAAGGGCCTCTAAGCATTCATATTTTACCAGTAATAAATATATGAATATGATTCTTATAGCAAGAAAGAAATATCTGAATAGTCTCATGTTGTTACTGAACTTTACTGCCATATATATTGCATGTAAGTGTCTGGTGCTCTGAAGCACCAACTCTAACCATGTCCCTTCCTTTTTTCTAAATGCTTTTGTGGAAGACCAGATTAGGTGCTGGCCACACACCAGTTCCCAACAAAGTTTCCAAATTTTATCTGGGCTCTGTTGAAGCTGATGACTGGTCCTGTATGAAAAATATCATTGTTATATGTAGGTATTAGTATTTCACAAATTGTGAGACTGTAACTGTCTCTTAAAATGAAGAACACTTGCCAAGAATTAGTTTTACATATAAGACCATTGAAGTAACTCTTCTGTATTGAACTTCATTCTGTTTTATTTGAAGCTGTAAATGCATGTCAGCAAAGAAAGTGAGATCTTTTCAGTATTTTTTTTTAAAGTTCTTGCTTTTATATATATATCAACAGAAAATTAAGATTAAGTTTGTTTTGTGGGACAGAAGAGTGTTTTCCAGTCCTTGGGTTTCTGACTGCGTCTGTGTTCCTTTGCACATTTCCATGCAAAGGAAATAAAGACAAAAAAGTCACAGAGCACTCCAGTTTGCGGCAGCTCCTAGCTTCTGTCTTCACAGGTCACATGCTTGTTTCCTCACAGATTTTTTGTTCTGTTTTAAACATCAGTCTTTGCAGTACTTTCATTGCTATGCTGTGTGTGCTCATGCAATTAACGCAAGTACCATTTACTCAGTATGAGTCAATGCCCATGTACTGACTTACTTCTAAGTCACTAGAATGTTTTTTAGTTAACATCTTTTCCTCATTTTCCAAACTGACCTTTGTTCACATCTTTGTTCAATTCTTGCTCTAGAAATAGGAAAGTGAAGAGGATACTGAGACTATTAAAAATACGAACAATGTGAGTTTATGAAAGAAATATGATAAGAAAATTATCAAAATTATTTATTGCTTAGTTGTTGTTTTTGGTTTTGAGTTTTTTTAATTAATATTGTGCTCTTAAGAAACCAAAGTATCCTAAAAATGCATAAGGGAAAAGCAGATGAGACAGATTTGCATATGTAAAAAGTGCAGTCATGTGTTCAATCCCTACCAACATCTACCAGTGTCTAAATGTCCTTTATGCTTTAGAAAATCTCTCTCTGAGATCCTTGTTTGTCAAGTTTGGGCCTTCAACCTGGTTTTATAGTAATGATAAAAGCCTTGTGTGCAGGGACTTAAGATAGGAAAGGCTGACATTTCCTGTATATTTGGTAGCACTAGTAGCTGGTGCTGTAATAAATACCTTGAAATGTGTAATAGCAGTACATATTGAAGTTTTGAGAAATCCTTTCTGTTAACCCCCATCTGCTTTTCAAACAGAGGCCGTAGGGGTCTATTGGATTAAGATGCTTCCTGCTGGCTCCTGCAGTTGTCAGCCAGGCAATTGTATACAATATTTACATTCACCTCACAACTTCTAATTATACCTTTTCTTCAGGCCATTGGATGAACTCTGATTCAAATATTCTCTCTTGATTTGTCACTGCAATATAGACTATGGTCCCCTCCATCATCATTACCCTACATCCGATTTAAAGATCTTGGACTTTTAAGAACCTCACAGTTTAAGATAAGTGCTGACAGAAGCAGCTTGGGTACTTATACATAGTTTTTAACCTTCAGCAGTGAAATGAGTGTGTTTCAATGAGGATCACGCTGGTCAATATAGATATATAAATAACATTTTGCTTTAAGATTTCATGAGCACATACCTCAGTATACTTTCAACTGGTAGGATCAGCATGGTAAACCACCGACAACTTTCAGCTGTATGATATTTTTCTTAGGTTCAGCTGTGTAATTTAGCCTGAAGTGGCCTGGGTTACAACAGTGGCTATGATATTATTAGAATAGCTATCCTCACAGCACTATGGTCAACTAAGCAAATTAAAAAGTGCTTGACTTGTCCTGGCTGATTTTTTTTTTTAGTATTACATTCATAAACCTTTGTTTTTAAAACATGCCATTTATTTTCTTCCCACAGCACCTGCATGGTGTTAACCCCATCAAAACAACAAGGGAAAACTGGGTATCCAGGAGGGAATGTCAAATGAGTAGGTACACAGGCTACAGAAAAGGAGAAAATACTTAATAATCTTGGTAATTTACAGAATTTTATACACTGTAAGATGTAATTTTTATGCTAGGTGGGTGATTTTTCTAAGTTGATAGTAAATTTTTAGTAGCCTTCCTGTTTTCCAAGTTTTCAATGCCAGAATGGTATTTTTTATGGTAGAGGTGATCTTAAACTCCTATGCTTGATATGTCTCATGACATTAGTGTCTAAAATTTTCAGACATAAAAACCTTTATATGGAAAGAGTTTGTGTACTTATTCCATTTGTCTTAACCCAACAAATACACCTGAAAAAAGATAATCCTTATTTAGTAGTAAAATGAATGAATGGGCTGAATTACTCATGGTCATTCCACACTTCGAAACAAAATGAATTTAAGGAGGACATAACTGTTCTTAAGAAGGCAACTGGTAAAAGAATAGATTTGTCAGACTAATACTTCACATTTAATTACCCACTGTTCTCTAACATTTAATTAACAAATGAACACAGTTGCCCTTGTTCATGTCCGGTTACAGGAAACCATTATGTGTTCCCTACCATGCCTCCTCACTTAAGTGAAATACTGCAGGAAGATCCATGTTGTGAGGAAGCTGGAGCCATTGATGTTTATTAATTCATGACTGGTGCTTGAAACACTGACCACAGAAATAAAGCCATGACTTTGAGAAGGAACCACCCATGAATTATAGCTGGCCCTTACAGATTGTTTGGTTCTTGGCTCTGTGTTTCTGCTATTCATCTGCTGACCAATGGTGTTTTCTAAAAAGAGAAACTAGCATTTAAAAATGGAACATCCCAGCTGTCTGATTGCTTTTTGGATAATCCCTTTGATACTTTGTCACTGAAGAAAAAAGTCTGGTGTATGGGCTGTAAATAAAGACATTTCCTTTGACACATTGCCATGTTTGGAATTTTTTTAATCCCTGGAATTTGCTTTTCCTTTGTCAATGAATCCTTACTTCTGCCAACTTGGGTTGTCTTCTACTGCAAATGAATTATATTTTATCCCAACGAATTTTTAACTGGTAGATCTAATCTGAAAAGTCACAGTTTGAACTTGGGACCATTTGCTTCTGAATTGCCACAGAAATGACATGTACTAGTTCTAAACTGAGAAAAAAAATTTAAAAGCTTGAAAAATTTTAAGCCTCAGGCTACTCGTCCTTTATGTATTTGATAGTAAAAGGAAAGGACTTTAGGGGATGCTTCTTTCAGCTTTTGCTGCAGACTGACAGTTGAAAAGGAAATAAATTAGAAATAAACCAGAAATAAACCAGAAATAAACCAGAAATAAACCAGAAATATCTGGCACCAGGCTTGTGATGTGTTTCAAAGAGGTAGCATATTTAGGCCAGTAATGACGAAAGTTTACAGTTATCAGGTGACAGTTCAGCTCAGCAATAAATATGACCCCTCTCTTTTATTCACCATGCATAATCTTTTTGTAAAAGTGTTATTATTATTGATATGGAGATATTTGTTAACCTTTAAAACCACTAAAATTCTCTTCTTCACGTTTCATTTGGCAAATAGTTGATTCCACCTTGCTTGTACCCTGGGTAAACAACTGAATGAGCCATATAAGGGCCATATGAGACAGCTCAGGGAACGTTTAATCAGTGATAACAAGTAATGCATTGAAACATACTTCATCAAGCATGTTCCAAAGTATGTTGTTTGACACTGACAGTAACACTGCAAATATATGCAAAATGGGATTTAGTCTGGACCCAATGTTGTCTTGAGAAAACCTTACAATATATTGGTCTCAGTCAGCTGTTAGCTGCAAAAAACAGGCACCAAACAGGTCCATGTGAGGAACAACAAATGTGGAAATTACAGTTCCTTAATCCTAATAAACTGTCCTCAGCCCTGTTGTTTGCATTTCATGGTTTAGACTCAAGGTGTTGCTTTTCTTTTTCCAGGAGATCGCTATACAGTCAGGAGGAGCTGCTGCTGCCATCACCTTGCCCTGCTCGTCCTGCTTCACTGCCATGGGACTGTGCCCCATGAGCAGGCCCTGATGCTCCCTGACAATCCTTTCTTAGATATGTTTTTTTCCATGCCTATTAAGGTAATCTGTTAAAATTATTTTATCACTTTTAGGCTTCTTTAACTTTTTTTTTTTTCCAAAGGCAAATACATGGTTATCACATATTAAAAACTGTTACGTGTTACAAATGAATTGTTGATATCTGCAGACAAATGCAAGTTCTGCTTTTGAATGGATGGCCTTCTTTCCGTTTGCATGTGAGCTGCATAAACTCTTTCCAGAATGAACTTGGCCATTAGTCACTGACATGCTGTTTATATAATTTGGAAAATAGGTGATGAAATGGCAGATATGTTTTTTCATTAATAGTCATAGACTTAAAAACCTAAACAGACTGTTGTGTCATCTACTTGATCTCCCAGTAGCACTGCTAAAATTTGGGTTACTGTCTGTTTCTATCTTCATACCTTATGACTGAGATCTTAAGATTGATGCTTCAGTTTGTGAGTATGATTAAAATGGTATAGTCCTTTTCATTTACCCTCAGTTATATTGGTTATGTGGTGGGCAGAAACTGACAAAGCAAAGTTGTTGCATTTCTTTAGAAGATGTCATCCCCAAGCAAGTCCATCTCTGATGAAGCTGGACATGATTTGGTGAAGCATCAGTGGTAGGTGGTAAAGACCACTTCATGAGCTCTTTGATATACGAACCCAGAAAGCAATAAACACTCTTGCAGGACTGCAATACTTATTGGGCTTTTCAGGAAGCCAAGGGCTTCGCCAAATCTCAGCCCACAAAGGTAATTATGTATAAAGAGAATACTAGGAGAGAAATTCTTATTTTGTGGCCTGTGCCAGATATTTTCTTCCATCTGCCTCCAATGCAACTCTGTAAGGTATCTAAGAGCCCGATACTTGAGTTTTGCTGCTGGTCCTTTCTAGGAAGCAGACTTTAAGTGCAATACTTCACAGAAGCTAATAAATGAGCTTTGGAAGGCTTGTAGAAGAGAGGTGGGTTGGTTTAAGTCAGCCTGGGAATTTATAGAGGATAATAGCTGAACTGTAGAGGAAACTGGAGGTTACAGAAATGTGAGAACAGTATGTTTCATGCTGTACTGGGGATGTTTTGTATCCTCACTAAAACTCTTTTAGGTACTTCTGCAGCCTGGCAGAATAGAAGTGGTGACTATTTGAACCTGAGGCTCATCAGTCCCATATTTGTGAAGGGTTAGACGGAACAGGATGAGCTGACAAAAGCTGGTTGCTGCTAAGACAGACAGGCAGGTACACCTGGTCAGAAACTTTCTGTCATTGTTTGATGTCCTCTCAGGCTGAAGCAAACTTTGATGAAGCCCCTTGCTGTTCACCTGACAGTGACAGAGTTGGGACCCAACACACCATCCCTGAAAGTGGGAGATGGATTAGACAGCTACACTGATCTGTTGGGGCTGATCTCTACCCAAGACTGTGAGTGTTCATAGCAGCACACTGTTAGTGAGAGGTTCCTCTTTGCTGTAGTCAGCGTCTCTTCTGTGATGTGTTCAGGTTATCACGGCAGCAGAGCAGCCCAGGAAACGGGGTTACATGTGGCTGTGGATTTCCAAACATCAGATTAGACAGCTACTGCTGCTGAGCTGTAACGTGGTTGTGACGATGGTGGTGTAGTGTATGCTTTAAGCACAGCTCAAGCAGTGGCAAATTCCCCAGGAGAGGGATTGTATTTTAGATTTTTCCACTCACTCTTCAGGGAAGGGATCAGTGTGCCTTCAAGCTAATCAATATGGATAGCTGAGGAATTTAATGCTCACGATATACCAAAGTGTCCTCTTACAGATCAGCTCAGAGCCAGCTGCTACACCAAGCTCATATTCTTCATAAAGGAAACCATCTAAGAGGGTTAATGATATTTTTCTTTACTTGAACAAGAGATTGGCTTAAATGTGCAACCACTAGCAAGACAAACCAAATCCTGGACTTTCAGGTTAGGCTTATTTTATTACACTGAAAGCTATTAGGATTTGGGTATAGGCACTGGCAGAAAATATTTTGCATGGAGATATTGCCAGATAAAAAAACTTTTGGATTCTGAGTTCAGGCAACTTGTACTCTTTCAAGTAATTTTTGGGGACAGTGTTGGGAATTAGCACAGACCATGGGCCATTCCTGATAAGAAGCTACAGAACAGAAGGGGCCAGACTATGCTGTTGACCTCAGGGCCAGTGAATGGGCCTTGGCACTGTTTAGTTTAATGGTATAGGTATAACCTTGGTGTAACAATCTGTAAGTCAAGATCCTCAAGGATACTCAAGTATGTTTAAGAAATAAACACTATCTTATGGACAGGTTTGAACAGACTTGCGACTTTTCTTGATCTTTCAGGTTTGACAACATGAAAATACAGTATAAATAGGGTTGGGGGGTTTTTATGTGTTTTTGGGGGGGGATTTTTTTGTTTGGGTGTTTTTGTTTTGTTTTGGTTTTGGTTTTTGTGGTATGTTGTTGTTTTATCTCCTGGAATTTATGTAGAAAAATACAGCTGGATAGCTTGCTGGGAATGTTTGGTCTTAAATGGAAAGGGTAGCAACCATTTACAAAGTGTAGTAAGTCTTGCTCTGATTCTGAATTGAATGGACTCTGTCACTCCTCAGTTTCTAACAGGTCTATTCCACCTCACCTTCACATTCACAATGCTTATAACACCACATTGTTTCCAAATACTTGAAAAAGTATACATCCAAATTCTAACAGAAATTTAGTGGGTTTTGTTTTCCATGTTTTTTCAAACTCTAACATTCAGGTTTTAACATAGGTGTAATGGTCATGGTAGTTCTTAATACATTGGGAGAGCACCTGTTAATAATTGATGTGCATTGTATAGTAACAGCAATAATATTTTGTTTAACCACAGGAAGTATTTTTGCTTTAACAGTTTAGGTTTTGAGTCACTGTCAGATCTGCTTCCAGTTACCGGATCATCCGTTTCTCCTGCCAAAGACTGGTTGGAAAAGTAAACAAATACTATATTCGGGTTTTGAAAAATATTACATCAAATGGCAGAAATTACTTCAGCCTACTGTCCCAGTGCAAGTGACTGGATTTCAAATTACAGTGCTATGAATATTGTTATTTTTTTTTGGTGTCTGAAATTTACTTAATTATACAATCATACAGCCAAGCTTTATCAATTATGAAGTAGAATTTACAAATGTAAGCTTGTGGTATGCTTTTCCTTCCTCTCACTGAACATCGAACTTCAGGGACCATTCTGTTTAATAATTGGAGATAGAACAAAATGACCAAAGCACAACACCAAAGCTGCCCAAATAATATTACACCCTGTGGTCACTTTCATTCAGAAACATTATCAGGGGAGACTGATGTTACCATGCAGTGCTTCATTTTCAAGAGCAGGCTGCTCAGATGAGGATGATGCACTGCATGTCGGTAGCAGTCACATCTCTAGATTTTACCAAAGTATTCCAAAGCAGGGCAGCTATAATGTACTTATTATTGCATTCCTGAGCAGCTTTCAGTGCATCAGTCTCTGATGGGAGTTTTGGACAGAATATATCTTTTTGAGGCAGCCACATTCCTAACCGAATACCTGCAAACAAGATTCCTAGTCAGCCAGCTCTGGTGCTTGCAGTGGTGGTTCCTGCTGCTCTGCCTCCTTCTCTCACAGGACGTGTGGAGGGGATCTTAAGGAGTCACTAGGGCTTCTCTTAGGAAGGCCACTAAAAGAGTGTGCTCCAAGCAGCTGTAGTCTCTTTTGTATCTGAAAGTGGTTCTAGGGTGGTAGAAAGCTTGTGTAGTGGCACATGGTAATTTAACAGTACAGTGCAGTGAGAAAGGTTTGCTTCAAACTGCCTTTGAACACATTATTTAATTAATTTAGTAACTATGTATGCGTGATAAAAGTAACTGCAGCTTGCTGTGCATTAAGCAATTAGCTGCTTTTCAAATTCCTTGAATGATGCATATTTTCTAAACAGTTTGCTACCTGCCCAGCTTGTAGTTATAGCAGCCAAACTCATGGCATATCTGATCGAATGGCACAAAAGAAAGGAGACAGACAGCTTGCACAACTGGACAGTTCCAGTATTCTGCTGACTGTGACCCACTTTAATTTAGCACTTACAGGCCAATGTAGAGAAAGGGTTGGTATTTTAGGTTGGGAAAAATAACAAGGTTCCCTCTTCATGTCTGAATAGCAAAAATCTATAATACAAGTAACACCAAAGCTCACTATGTTAAGCCACCTAACCTTATTTCTCTGAACAGAGTGAGAAATGCTGGATGTGAAATGGATCGTACTATGATTGATAGTCTTGTCCACCATCCACTTAAGAGACTTCATTCTCCGTATTGAATTCCAGGTACCTTTTCCAGCACATTGTAAAATAGTGCTCTCATGAGGATCTTGGTACCTCTCTTGGGAAAATACTGCACATTCAACAGGCAAAGCCTTTTGTGTGTAGCATAATATGGAGAGTGAAGAGGTTCTCTGAGCAGCTGAAGCTGGCATGTGCGTAGGTAAGAATGAGTTCTACCTGTGTTTGCCCTAGAGGGAGTCA
The DNA here is from genome assembly GCF_000696875.1 of Nestor notabilis. NCBI lineage: Eukaryota > Metazoa > Chordata > Aves > Psittaciformes > Psittacidae > Nestor > Nestor notabilis. The sequence continues at coordinate 12,775 of NW_009910020.1, forward strand.
GGGTACCATGTATCTTAAAAGTAGTCCAGATCCACTTACTTTCAGAAACATTTTGCTGTTTAATTTTATCGAAAAGTTTCCTACTTCAAACCTATTTGTTACAGCTGTTACTACTGAATTCACAGAAGACATACATATTGTAGGGTGAATCAAAAGTGTCAGTGTATCAAACGATTTACTAAGAGGTATATTTTAAGACATTAAAGAACAAGAAATAAAATTTTCTTGTGACCAATTAAACCCTGAAACAATGACAAGGAATGAGGCTGTCACCTCCACTACAGTTTGCTTTCTGCTGCTTTGGAGGGTGCGGGAGCTGTGCATATTTTTAACAAATACCATATGCACCTCACTTTCCCTAATTGTTATTGTCTTGTCTGAACACAAAGAGAAACCCACATGAAAGAAAATAATGATAGTCAGAGGAAAATGTCTGAGGTCCTTGAGGGAATTAATAGGAAAGCTCTGAATAGGAAATTGCCTCTGCCAGGTACCAAATTGGTGGGCAAGTTTAGGCTTTCCAGGCCCAAACAGGACACAAAAACTTTTCAGATGCTAATTCAGTTGAAAAAAGGAGGTTAAGTGGGTTGTCAGCAGCTGCAGGGGGGAGGTGATGACTGACTCTGAGGGTCATATAAGCAAGCTGAAACAAAACAACTGTCTCACCTACTTCCATGTAACCTAGAGATGGAAGTAGCAGGATAAAGCTGAATTCACTAAGACTCAGATGGAAAGATGAAAGCTGAGGTAAGGGTCTTTTGTTTGTTTAAGCCCTTTTCTCTGTGTTTGAGTGAATAATGCTTTGTTTTGGAGAAGCTGGCTTGGGGTCACTTAAATTCATCTGCTGTCATAGGCTTTTGGAAAAAAAGGCATATTGATGACAAACACAGGCGGGTCTGTCAGTTGAACACGAGAAGTAAATGAGATATTGCCGCCAGGATTTCCAGTCTGAAAGTGGTGGGACCATATGGCTCTATCCACAGAAAGTTGAAGGTAATGAACCTCTTCTCAGGAAAATGTGCTTGAGAGGTACAAAAAAGCACTTCAGTATAGCTTATATGTAGCTGCAGCTAATCTTACAATTCTTTCAATTTAAGAAAGCATAATATTCTCTACTGGAAATCCTTTCCTCTAATTTGAGCAATCTAGAAAAGAACAAACATCTACTTAAAAATGTGTAAAACGCTAGCATCTTTGGCTTCCTGCCAACAGTTGATGTGTGCAACAAATGATCCAGATCTAGCACATCTCAGTTCAGTGTTTAAAAATAATATTTTGTAGATATGTTACTGTACGGAGTTAAGTTTTATTCTGAATAGCTGGATTTCTGCTCACATATTTTAAAAATATTTGAACAAATGAAATTTGTGATGGCTTTAAAAGATGAAATTTTAATATTTATTTACAGATATTCCTTGCAATTTTCTTTGAAGCACCTAGTGGCCAGTATTGATTACATGTTCCCAATTAATGGAATGCTCCTGAAATCAGACACCATTCCTGCAGGCAGGGGTGGTTGTGTGGCCCAGAAGGGTTTCAGATCACCTTTTTTTAACAGATCAAGATAGATGCCATAATTTTAAATGACAAGTAGGGGAATAATTTTTTGTGTGTCATTAAACAGGGAGAACATGAAGGTATGTTGAATCCATGTTAACCTGTATGAGACACTAGAAAATCTAGCAGCAAAATGGTGTCAGTTTATTATTAGGTGTCTGCCGGAAGGTCATGGATAAAAGGTATGGAAAAGACAAACTGCTTTACCTCTGTCTTACTTTTGTATTTGTAGTTCAAACAGATCTCTATTTTTTACTATTTTAGAATGAAAATTTGATCTTATTTTGTCAACTTTGGGTTATACAGTTTGTTTCACTGAATCTGTTTTCCTTTTCTTGATAAAGCAACTGTGAATAAATGTTTAAACTGGAACATACAGGGATAGAAGTTCATATTTAATGTTGTTGCAGATTCATCAGTGTATGTCTTATTCCAGGACTGATATTCCAGAGAGCAAATTTTTCTTTCCTTTGAAGGAGGGAAGTGAGGTGAAAAAACCAGCAAAAATATTTTTCCCTTGAAATAATTTTCAGAGTTCATGATTAATGTTTAATCTGAAAAGATATTTAACAGCTTCAGAAAGGAAACGATGTATGGTCTCTCTAGAATTAATGTCCTACCACTTTAACAGAGAGGAAGGGCCATAGACCTTGAAATACAAAAAATGCCATGGGATACCAAGAGAAGTAAATAGTTCTGGGAGTAACAAATCTATAAAACTAATTCTGAAGATTTGTTTGGGGGGGGGGGGGGGGGTTAAATGGTAGGACCTCTAACAGAGGGGTTCTTGGTGTTGAAGCTCATTTCAGAGTTTCTCCCATGTGTGCATACATATTGTCAGAATCTGTAATATGGCATGATGTGATAATGCAACACATCCTTCAGGCCCACTTTATTTATTGGAATACATGTCTTTCTCCACTCTTCAGTCAAGTTTTGCTGAATCATCAGCTACTAAATCCTAAAGTCACTGGAGATGGAGGGAATTCAAGACAAACTCGCTTGCACCTGAACATAAGTATTTCTAGGGTGATCCTTTACTAAAATAAAGAGCTCTAATGATGTCTTGTATTATGCTCCTGGCTGTGTATGGGAATAGGACTTCAAGACCCTCTTCCAGACATCTCAACTGGTGTTCAGTGTTTCTTCAGACAAAAGGATACATGGAGGTTTCTCTAGAAACCCTCTGTGGCACCTGGGACAGGTCCAAGTTCAGACCAGATGCCACAGCCCAGACAAAGCTAGCTGTTTGAATATCCTTTTCTGAAGACTGTGCAGAAGTACCATCCATCATCAGTCTCTGACTTCCTGAGACTCATAGTTCTCTGTCAGAGAGCAGAAGACATTTTTGTAAACAAACTGAAATTTTAGAACAAGGGTCTTGAGCCTTCATACTTGGCAAATTTGCAACTAAATGCAAAATCCATTTTTTTTTTTTAACTTTATAATAATGTATGCTAAAATGAAGCATATTAAGAAAGTTAGGCCTCAGCTTACTGAAAAATATTGGCCCATATTCATCTCAAATTGTCATGGTTTAACCCCAGCTGGCAAACAAGTACCATGAAACCTGTGGGTTGAGATAAAAACAGTTTAATAATTGAAATTAAAAAAAAATCATATAATAATAATGAAATAATAACTATAAAGGGAGACAGAAAAAGAAATAGAGAAATAAAAGAAATAAATGAGAAACAAAAGCCAATAAACAAAAATTATGCACAATACAGCTGCCGACTACCTGCTGACAAATATCCAGCCTGACCCCAGGAGCAATCAGTCCCTTCTGGGTAACTCCCCTCAGTTTATATAGTGGGCATGACATGCTGTGGTACAGAATACCCCTTTGGCTAGTTTAGGTCAGGTGTCCAGTCTCTGTTCCCTCCTGGCTTCTTGTGCCCCTCCTTCATGGCAGAGACTAAAAGATCCTTGATCAGGGTAAGCGCTACTTAGCAACAACTAAAACATCAGTGTGTTATCAGCACTGTTTTCAGACTGAAGCCAAGACACAGCACTGCACCAGCTGCTAGGAAGAAAACTAACTCTATCCCAGCCAAAAACAGGACATGAAAGAAGGTGTAAGACCTGATGAATATCTAGTATATCTAGTATGTCTGTAGCTATCAAGCAGCTTGCACTCCTGCAGCATGAAAACTGCGGCTTAAGTCCTGATTTAAGAAGCTGAATCATTATTTAGATGCATGTGTCTGGATTTAGGCTGAGTCAAAATAACTGGGACTGCTTTCAGAAACAAGTGTGTCTATTACCCCCTCAAATACAAGTAGACTTCCTTTTGGACTCTTAAGCTAAAATCCTTGAAGGTTCTTGACAGGTACTAATGTTATTTCTTTCTTAATGCCCACCAGAGCATATTTAGCTACACGTACCTAGGAAATGTATCCAGGCACAGCTTGTACCTAGGGTATTCCAGCACAGTCCCTTACACTGCTATATGTATGTGCTTATGCTATGGTCACTCATGCTAGCACACAGGTTTCTCAAGCCTTACACAGAAGGCCCAGTATAGCAGATGTGGCTTGCTCAAGATCTCTAACTCCCTGAATACACTGTTTTCTGCAAGACTTCTCATGCTTGTATCCTGAGGAGCTGGTTTTCTGAAGTTAAGTGAAACTGACCCAGAGGAAATCCTCTATTCTGAGTGCATTTTAAAAAATGTCATCAACTTCTTCTCTGTTAATATATTCCTGTAAAAAACACTATGTCACTGCAATATAGTAATACAAGTAGGACAAATATGTTATTTGAGAATAGATTTTATAAATTTATAAAAATAATTGTATAGTATATAATAAATTTATATTTATGGATAAATTTGTAAAAAGTAATTGTATAGTACTCATATAAGCTGATGATCAAAAGTAATTTCCTCAAAAATATCTAGTAGAAATTCTGTGGTTTTGAGGGAATATCATTCTCCATTTTTATTTGCCAGTTAAATGGCATCCAGTCAGATAATTACCAGCAAGGAAAATTCTGATTCCTCCTTACCAAATAAAGAAACGATTGATTTTAAAAAAAAAAAAACCAGGATATTTTTAAAATTATAACATCTGATTGTGCTGTGCTTGTGTGTGCAGGGGTGGGAATGAAGAGACATATGAGGTAAATAAAATATGAACCGTTTTCTGTGGAGTTACTTCTGCTGATGAGTTCAGAAAGAAGGGTGAATGCTGAGTTTTCTGCCTTTTTTTCCCCTGTCTGTTTCAATTGTATTTTCAATTGGATACCTTTAGCAATTTCACTGTTCTGTCTATTTGTGATACCACAAGGTAGAGAAGGGGACATCTGCTAGATCAATTTAGTCCTTGAAGGAAGGTAGTTTTCTGGTAGTTGCAGGGTGGTTAATTAAAAAAATACATCTTTCTGTAGGCTGGTAAAGTGTATGTTTGTTGACAGGGGCTTGTGGAAGAGGTGGACTTTGAAGTGATGGCTTGCTCAGAGCAGGAAAATCTGCCTCTGAGGACAGGTATTGTCAGAGTGTAGAGCTTGTGGCTTACATTCAGCTGAACCAATATGTCACTTCTGCCATGATACAAAAGTGAGAGAGGCCAAGCCTCTTCCTCCTTCAGGGGTGGGGGAAGACAAAGTATTTTTTTTTCTGAATTTTGAAACTACTATTTTTTCCATAAATGACTTGAACTTTTAAAATATTCTGATCAGTAGTCTTTTCTCTCTGTTTTCCACACTCATTTGCCTGCTACATATATCTGCCCTTCTATGCTAGTAAATATGATAAGGTATTTTAATAGTCAACAGTGAATTATTCACCTGCAGTTTTATCAAAGAGCATAGCTGCAGAAAGTAACCAAAGCTTCACATTTTGATGCATAGTGTCATATTTCCTTACAGGTTTTGATACATCATTGCCTTAGTTTCATATCTCATTTCTGCAGTTTGTAAACTAATTGAATATTTCTTGTGATGCAGCAGAACATCTTTAAAAAATTTCTTCTGACATATTATAAGCTATAGTGTGATGCTATCTGTGTGTCTGGATGCAGTTATGATGACTGAGCTGCACTCTGCTAATTTACAAGATCACTGGTTGGATACAGGGTGTTTTGGAAACACTGTCTCTGCTTGGATATTCTCATTCTGTCCCAAAGAGTGCCCCTTGAAATAATGTCTTACATTTTCCTTTTTGAAAAAGCATGTAAAACCTGAACTTTTTTTTACAACTACTGACATAAAAGGGTTCCACTGATTTACGAGAGCTCAGAATAAAGTCTTAAAGACAATTATTAAACTGAATGTAACTGAATCAGAAATTGACTTTTCTGTTAAAAAGGAAGTTAGTATTTAAAACAAAACCTAGAACAGGTCTTTGGATAATATTTTCTTATTTCCACTGTAGTGTGTTTTAATTATTACAAATTAACCACTATAAAACTGTGTGACAGTTAGAGGTAAATGTAGAACTTCTGATATTTTGGTCTCTCAAGGTCCACGACTCCTACAAAATATAAAGTAATTTCAGTTTCTACTATAATATAGGATGATCAACACTCTATAAACATAAAAAACATAAACCAAAATACGTATTTAAAATTAGCCCCTCATTCCTATGTTAATTAGATTTCTAATGCCAGAAGGAACAATTAATCTGATCTACTATATAGCAAGGCCATTTAATGTCACCTGGTAATGATTATGCAATTTTCAATAACCTGTCTTTCAGAAAAAGCCACTATACTAGATGTAAAGACTTTGAAGATATTTTACCACTGGTTAAAAAGAATTGTCTTTGGGTATTCCTGACTGGCAAAGCTTTGGAAAGGTAGAGAAAAATAGGTAATTTCTATTCAGAATACAAAGTACCTGGGTTTCCTTGTCTTCCCTGTTGATTTCATGTGCATTGCAGCAGGTATCAGCAAAAAAATTACTCACTGAAAACACAAAATACTTAGACAAACTTGATAAAAGACCTGTGTTAATTTTAGACTAAAATTGGTTTTCTAAACTTCAGCCTGGAATACATATATAAGAATGACTTATTAGCTTTGGTTATGACTGAAGATAGCAATTTAGAAAAGAAATGCTGACCTAAACTTAGCTGGAAAAAATATGAATGTCTGCACAGCCATCTGCTTGCAAAGAGTTTTTAGAGTGAGCAGAGGAATTTTGGGGTATTAAGCTAAAGGAAACGAATGTTCTCATTTTATTAAAAATTATCAACACCACTTTTTGCTGTTGCACTTTTCAGGAAAATTCACCAATAAACATTTCCAGCAGTAAGTGCTTGCATTCTCATGGCCTTTTGGGATGATCCAAAGCATTACATGATTTTTAGTTTATAGTTCCAAAAACATACTCACATTTTTCATAAATATCTACTGTTGAGAACCTTGGCAGGGAAAAATAAAAACTTTTCCAATTCACTGTATGGCCAGACTGAGACATTCATCAAAGCTTTAGTTCCTACTGCCTGTCATTCTCCATTTTCACACCAATTACAATGTGACACCCAAGGTTCATTAAAATAAATGAAGTTTAATCATTGTACATAAAGTTGCTTGTGGTTTTTTTTTCTTTCCTCTGCATTCATAAAAAAATCGTGTACATCCTGTCACCAATGAAATCATACCCTATATGATTTTCCACAGTTTTCCACCTGGGATTCATTATCTGTTAATGCTATGGCACGGGACTGCAATGTAATGTGAGTTTTGTTGTAATACGCACAGCCATGAATTGTTCTGGACCCCTCATAAAGGTACTTGAGTCATCACCAGAGGACATCATTCTCAGTGATGCTGGCTGTTTAACTCCCATTTTCTGAGTGCCAGTCACACTTTTGAAAACCAATGTTATAAGTAATGCCATTATAGAATTTTAAATAAATGAAATGTGGATGCCATCACCTTTAGCACGTCTTCCAGTCTTGTAGTTCTGAGTCTTTTTGTCTTCTACTATGTTAATCTTGAAGTTACATTTGTCAGTACATGCACAATCCATGGATATAAGCTTTTTAAAAGTACAAGGTGGAATCTTCTTCCTTGTCTGAAAGATCTCAAACTCTCCATGTGAAACAGTATTTATACATTTGTATATTCATTTTTGAAATTAAGTAGATTTCAACAGATAGTCATGCACAGAGATATTTAGTTTCACTTGTCTTTCTACACTACAGTGCTAAAAGTAATGATTTAAATATTTTCGTGATGAATTTAGGTTTGTCTAGCTTTCTTAGGATCCTTTCACCTGCCTTGGCACATGCTTTAGAGAATGCCCATTATATCTTTTATATAGAAGGCAAAAGAGCCTTTTAGAAGCCTGTGAACAGGTATTAATTTTTCCAGTTTTGGCATGAGAATGCTCAGTTATGAATTTTTGCTCTTTGATGAGGTCAGTATAAAGCTAGATCTGGCAGAGGGAAAATCAAGGAAATTCTTCGAATCTAGGTGGATAAATCCAATTAGAAAATCACAGACAAAAAAAGACACATACTCAAGATTGTAATTTCTGCATGCCCAAATGTCTTCAAGCAGTACTTCTTGCACTGCTCTGTGTTGACTGAAGCTCCACCTGCAGAGTATAACACGATCAAGCTCTGGGCTTTCCCTTGAAGAAAATAAAGTAAGAAAGTATCAGTTCTCATGTTTTCTTGCACAAGATAGACCTTGCCATAAAATGTAGTGAAATAAAAATATAATCTAAGACACCGATCATGCATAATTCTTATAAATTCCTAATTCTTTTGCTAGTAAATAGGAATACAACTTTTTGCCTTCATGGTATTTTTTTTTGTGCTAATTCCTAGTTTTTTCAAAGGGTCTGTTTTGACTACTCCGTACTTTCCTTCTACTTTTATTACTGCAGGTGAACAATATATTTCCTAACTTTAATAATCTGAAGTATCAGTGTTACTGTCTGGCAGGAGTCATTGATTTTATTGTACTGATAAATGGTTGTGGAGCTGTGTAATTCAAAGCTGCCAGTGTACCTGCAGGACCAATACCTCCTTTGAAATGATACTAGAACACAGAAAAGATGTGTTAGCCTTCTTCCCTGGAGCTATCAGTCTGTGTGTGATCTCATGGACTTGAAAGATAACAGTTTTCCTTTGGTACTCACTTTCCCATGAAATAGAATAATTAAAATGCAGTTGATAGGTGGTTGAATAAAGACGCAGGTCAAATGCCAATGTGTTGAGTGTCACTGTAACTTCCTGAGGACTGTTGGTATAAAGAAGCAGTAGTATTGACTAGCCTGCACGATGAAGGATACTGAGCTTGTTCCACAGATGAACTGAAAGAGTTACTCAATATCTTGAAGAGTTAGCTTTATATCCACTTTAGTAGAATTTGACTAATTTGTAATTCCTAAATCTTGTAGTCTGTGGAAAGCAGGCACTGCATGGTTATACAGCTGGTCTATTATCCCCGTATAGCTGAAACATTTTTCCTCAGGTACTGAGAAGTGGTAGTTATCACTAGATCTGTTTGTAGAAATTCAAATGCAGAAAAAAGAATCCAAATGCCATTAATGAAGCCACACTCTTCAACTGAAAAATATCTCCCTGTTTTCCCTTTCATGAATTCAGGTTTTGTCTCCTTTGCTGCACTGCATCTGTTTGTGCAATATTCAGTATCCATAATGAGCTGTTAATGAGCTGCCGATTATGAATGCAATTTCTAGACAAGAAAGATTGAGGACTTTAGGTACTCTTTCAACAAATAGTCTGCATCTCAGTTCTTCATATACAAATCTACACTGCTTCTGTTACACTATCTCTTATACTAAAATCTTAATCTGAGTCACTCTGAATGTAGTTACACATTTAATGAGTTTCCTTTAATGATATATTGTCTATATCCTGAATATTGCAATGAACAAAGACTACAGTATAATGAAAACTCTTTGTTATACCAAGAGCAGACTCAAAGAATTATAGTCATTAAGCTGTGATCCTGAACCAATGAATTTAATGGGAAATTTGCCATCAAATTCAGTATGAACAGAACCAGAACCTAATTTCTTAAAGGAATTCAGAAATACGGTCTTTAATAACAGTTCTGTAATACATCATCATACAAAAAGAATTAGCTACAAGCAACCTAAATATACCAGAGAATGAATCAGCTAATGCTCTGTATATACAACTAGGACTCCCCTATGCACAAAACTTGAAGTGATTTGCATACTTTGAATGTTGTTCACCTTTTCTTTACAATCAGGAGTAACTGAGGAACAGATGCTAAAGCAAAAGTCAAGATCATATATGAACAATGGCAAAAATGAACCCAGACCACTCAGCTGCTAACCTGTATAATCATGTTTGAACACAGCAGCACACCCTTGTATAAGAATGGGCATCAGGTGGACTGTGCACTCATCAGGCAAATGAGGTCTAATCACTCCATTATCATTAATTATAGTTTTAGTGATCTGAAATTGAGTCAGCTCATGAAACAGAACTTCTTATGAAAAAATAAGTTCATAGACAGATTACCTTGAATGAACCCTGAGATTTTATGAGCTCCATTCCTTCTCTGAGTGAAGGAATTCCAGCATGAGCTTTTGCCACCACCAGAGACTTAAATATTTATTAGAGATTGGATAGAGCTGCTTTGACAGAAATCAGTTACTGGTGGTTAGCAGAGAGGATGCTGAGGTCCTAACTTGGTTACTTAAGGCCCTCCAAACATCTAAAGAAGTCAAACTTCAGTTGGGTGTGTTGTGTTTTTAATATTTATTTTATTTAAATTGATATATTTCTGCTGGATCAGGAAATGTTATTTGTGCATAGTAATTTTCCAGACCTGCAGAATAAGATATTTTATTATTTTGTTTGTTTGCTGAATTTTTTGAAAAACCTGGTACTTTTTCTCCCGTCAAAATCAACATCTGGCAGGAACCAGGAGTATGGAGGCTTTCAAATATTTGCTCTGAGTTTGAGAAATGCAGCTGTGGTACTGTACTTTACAGCCCTTCATTGCTTTTCTGAAACCTGGGATGGGAAAAAAAAGAAAAAAAGAAAAGAAGCTGTTTAAAATCATATGACAGGTTATTATTTTGTTTAATGTGAAATGTTCATCTGACAAGCTTATTGAGCTTGATTTGTGTACAGAACCCTTCTGTAAATCTACAGTCTATCTGATTTCTCTTTTCCCCCTTCTTTGCTCCCCCCTCTGCCACTAGCGCTGACATCAACCAGTGTGCCATCTGAGAGAAAAAAAAAGGCACCTGGAGTATTAAAGTGATTTAACCAGTTTGATTTATGTTAATGGTACAGAAGAGAATATTTTTTGGTCCTCAAAAACATAACAGGCAATTGATGTGCCATATTGCAGTATGGTTTTAGCTATCAACATGTCAAGATTTAGTTTTGCTGTTAACATTTTACGATTTAGAAGGCTATAAGAATATGTGCAGTGTAGCAACAACTCAGGCATCATTCCCTCAGCTATATTTATTGGGCTTTCATTTTTTCCTTTTATAGAAGAAATTGAAAAAGAAGAAGAGGAAGGAAAAAAAGACAGACATTTTCTGTCTTTCATTTTCTTCAGTCTGTCAAGTTGTGAGAATAAAGAGAAAGAAAACTGACTTTGAATGGTTTGTTTTCAGACCAAAGTAGATTCAGGGCAGAAAAATTCAAATGTACAATTTCTTGATTTCTTGCTAAACTAAAGATAACCTGTGCATAAACTGTAGCTTCATTGCTTCTACCCTCTCTATTTATCCCTGTAGCAGAGAGCTTTATGTTTAACATTCTGTGGAGATGGTGATCTATATAAGCCGATTGTCTGAAAATCTGGAAGTACCATGTGCAGCATACATGGTCATATAAGAATTTATTTTCCTTCTAGACTTTCATTTCCTTCTACTTCTGCTGTGGAAAATCAATAAGATGTACTTGGTGTGTAAGTGGGAAACGAAGTTTTTCATACTAAAAGAATGTCACAGTGGCTAGAGCTGCTAAACTAAGGTCTAAATTCCTCTGTGAACTTTGGTGGGCATTTTTACTTCCCCTAGGTTTTTAGTCGGTAGTCATTGGATAAAAATTGTTGCTGATCATTTAGAACTAACACTGCAAACCAAATGAGGCACATAAAACTCCCACCTTCACCTTCCAAAATTCCATGCTTAAACTTCCAAATTAAAAAAGCAACATGAAACATGTGTAATAGGAGACAATACAAATTTTAGAAAACATTTCAAACTTCTTTCCATGTACCTTTCAAAATCAGAAACTCAATGTCAGGAAGGTAGTGAAATTCTCTGTAAAGGTCTAATTAATAACCTTTATTTTTCCAATTGCTCTGTGTGACTAAGAAATGCCTAGTATTCAGGGCATTAACCTAAAAACTTTATCTTCCCAAAGCTGTGTAAGCAGACGTGAAAGCAGTCTGGAACTCTGTAGAGGCAGATGAGGAAAAGTGTATGATCCCACTACTTGTTACTCGTATCTCAAGGCGTTCTGTTCTTCATGGCAACAGTAATAAGAAAGACACACATATATAGGTACATATTTGTGTCTCATCTGATTCACAGTGGGCTCTGCTGAATGAAAATCCACTTAATATGTCTTTTTAATAATTTTATTAATTTCTGTCCTGAAATTTCATACACAATTGAACATCTTAAAACATAACAACTCAAAGTTACACAGCACCACAATTTTCCTCACAGCTTCTACTTTTGGTCTTCTGGAGCTCAGTTTGGCATGTACTTATCTACTATTTACTTTACTGTGGCTGCCTGAAGTTGTCTTTGTTTCAGATGACAGAACTTTTTCTCTTTGAACAGCGATGATGGTTATGTCATATTTTTTTGATGCAAAAATCTAGAGGTTCAGGTTGTTGTGTACAAGAGGAAGATCTGGCCATACTCAAGTTGCATTTCCCATCTTCCAAGTGAGTGAAGCCCTTTATACTTTTTATTATTCTCTTTTAATGTGAGTTATTGTCCAGGTGAGCTGCTTTGGTGAAATGCTACAAAATTTGGAAGAGCTACAGAAATCTATTCCTATATTTGTTACACATAAAATCAAGGCAAATGCCAGACCTTTTGTCTCTGGTCAAGTTTAAACTGTGGAACCCAAAAAAGCTTCCAGCTGCCAGTTCCAGAGGCATGGCTTCCACACTGAATGGGACCTAGGTGTGTGCCAGTCCTCCACTTCTTTCCCATTCTATGGTTTTGACAGAAGTCCAAAAGCATGAGCCAGAAGGATGGTCAGGAGCAAAAGACTTTCAGATCCTACTAGCCAGATATTGTTCCCAAGGTCTTAATTCTCCAAAGGCTTTAACTACTGAGGATACCATGAAGATGAATTATTTACCTCTGAGCTCTAATCTAGTGACAGCAGTATCACAAAGAAGTCTATTGAGAAATAAATATTATTCTGCCAAGTGAACAGACTCTGGAGTAAATAAAGTCAGAACTACACAATAAATGGGAGGATAGAAAGAAATATTGATTAGCTGCTTGTGAAAAGAGAGCCAGTCATTTTGTGGATTATGTTGAAAAATACTGGCTAATTACCTAATAAAAGATTGTATCACCAATACGCATAAACAGCACAGTTGAATTAATAACGAACGGGCAAAATGTTGATGTCAAAGCAGATCGGTATGAAAATGCTATAAAATCTGTGAGTATTTTGCTATTGCTATTGATTTTGTATGGAAGATATTCAGCTCTCACAGTGACAGACTTTGATTTACACTCTAAAGTAGAAAGAAACTGTTGTCCACAGTTTTTTACTATTTAAGGGATTAACTTGCAATCCTTATTATTCTTTGAATAAAATAGCATCTTTTAAATGCAGAAGTGTGTACATGGTCTTTCATTTGAAAAATAATTTGTATGGGGCAAGATAAAGTAGACCATGCAGGTTGGTTTTATTTTCTAAAGAGAACGTCTCATTTTACGATTGTCCTGGGTTCAGCTACAGCAGTGACTTTTTCTCCTTAGTAGCCGGTGCAGTGCTGAGTTTTTGACTTTCAGCCTGGGAACAACACTGATAACACCCATGTTTTTAGTTGGTGCTGAGTGATGTTTACTCCGACCAAGGACTTTCTCAGTCTCATGCTCTGACAGGGAGGAGGGGAAGCCGGGAGGAAGCAGAGACAGGACACCTGACCCAAACTGGTCAAAGGTGTATTCCATACCACAGCACATCATGCCCAGTATACAAACTGGGGGAAGTCACCTGGAAGGTCCAGATTGCTGCTCGGGTTGGGCTGGGTATCAGTCGGTGGGTGGTGAGTGGTTGTGCCCTTTTCCCTTGTTATTCCTCTTATCATTATTATTGGTAGCAGTTGTGGTTTGTGTTATACCTTAGTTACTGGAGTGCTGTTATCTCAACCCGTGGGAGTTACATTCCTCTGATTCTCCTCCCCATCCCTCCTGGAGCGGAGGGAGGAAAAGGGGAGGGAGTGAGCAAGCGGCTGCGTGGTTCTGAGTTACCGGCTGGGCTTAAACCACGACAGTTTCTTGTGGCGCCCAGCGTGGGGCACGAAGGGTTGAGATAACAACAGATTTGACCAAAGTGTGTCTAATCATATTTGTGGTAAGCATTCATTGTTTCGGATTAATAGTCACTTGTCACAATGAAGATTTATTGGCTCTCAGTGTCGTTGCACTTGATCTCAGAGTTTCAGCATGTTGTACCTTACTTACAGCCAGTATTTCCTGTTTTAGTGTTTATCAGCTGGGGGGCCTGGGCTAAGGTTATTGTTTCACTGTACTTCATGGTAATGACTTGTAATACAATAGACTCATTGATCATGAAACTGGCTTGCGTTCCCAGCATGGTCATCACCTTTAGGAGGTATATAATGAATTTTTTTAGCAATTACATATTTTTTTTTT
>NW_009910021.1:0-22861 GCF_000696875.1 Nestor notabilis
TGGTTGGTTGGTTGTTTAAGGTTTCTGATAAGTTTTTTCTCTAACTCTGTGAATGTTAGAGGTTTGACCTCTCAGTAACTTCAGGAAAGGATTGTTTGGAGACCTCGGCTTCTCTGTGTTCAGTGACTGAAGTGAACCTTCTCTTTTTGTTACCTGCTTGTTTGGTGTCAAAACTGCTGTGGGGTCTCGGGTAGATCCTACACATCCAAACCGAGCAGTACTTCAGTCATCACTGTGACTAAGTGTCACTTGCTGTGATTAAGAGTTGCAGAATAAATTGGGATATTCTTGGTAGCATGCCTGGAGTATGTGTGGGAGTGTTGGTTTTCTTTTTTTTTCCTTCCTTTTTTTTTTGTTTTGTTTTGTTTTTTTTTTTAATGGAAGTTTTCCGGTAAACATTTCTTGGTAATTTCCCTGTTTCAGTTTTGTGTTAAGAACAGCTGCTTAGATTCTGCCCTTTCAGAATTGTTGGGATCAATGCCAGGCTTGCTGTGTGCTCCCAGAACCTAAAGCTTTTGCTGTTCTTGCTATTCCTTTATTTTTCGTCTCACTGGTGTGTCATGTCTCGGAAAAGATAGAATCTTCACCGCATGAGCCTAGCTTGTCTCCTGTTTATTCTCAGTCTTTCTTGCACTGTGATTCATATCAGAATTGGTACAAAACTTTGTTGTTGCTCATGCTCTGCTAAATGATGACATTTAAAGACTGTTTGCAGTCTTTGTGGAAAACCGATGCCGCTGAATCATGTGGAACATAAAATCGTATGGGACGCAGATCAGTGGTGTTTCTGGTGTTGCTTAATGCCTGGAGAGCATTGTGCTGGCACTGGGACTGATTCTTTCTCGTTGTATCCTGTCTGTGATTACTGTCTCCTGGGAGGAGATGGTATAAAGTGCTCCTCGGGACTCTTCCCCTCGGTTACAATAGCATGTATTTTCATATCTCTATCGTCCTCAGCTTTCTCTCATCCCACATCTTCAGCCGTTCCCCCCCCCCCCCCCGTTTGGGGTTTAGTTGCTTTTGTCTATCATGTTGGCTTCATTAACAGTTTAGTTACTCAAAGGTCCTTCAAGTGAACACAAGTCATTGTCCCTTATTCTTCGTATGGACTTCCTAGTAATGGGCTTTGAAACATTGCATAGTAACTAATTTGGTGATAATTTTATATCACTGTGTACTTTTACTCTTTTCCATGTCTTGATCTGTTTGGTACATTAATAATAATTCTCAGGACAAATTGAAAGAGGCCTTAATTTTATTCTCAACTGACTGGGGATTTCTGTTGGTTTTGGAGAGAATGAGATCGGTCTAAACCTCAGTACCTTTATTAAACAGAAGTAAAAATGCCTAGCACACTAGTGTCTGATTTTTCCAGCTTCACTTGGCTGTATGCTTTGTCAAGGAATATTTTAGTTGAAGCTCTGCTACGATGCGTGTTACTTAGGACTTGTGTCTGTATAGAAATATTCCAGTCTTGTGACAGCTATTTCACTACTTGTGGAATCTAGTTGTCTTAGTTACTTAAGCTAAACGTAAGAGAGAACTGTTTCACAAAACACAGAAACATGCATGATGATAATTTGTTTTATTTAATTCAGGGTGCTGCTGGTGGAGCAAAGTGGCAGGAGCTGTGTCTCTGCTTCTTGCAGTGTCCTTTGTCATGAGAACCATGGTTGTGGAGCTTATGTTAACTAATAAGCAGGCTGTAGGCTTTACCCAAAAACCTCCCAAGTGATTCTGATTTCTTTTGAACTTTTCAGGTACTGGTGATAATGACCTTTATATAAACCAAGCTGTGGTATTTATTGAAGATGCAATACAGGTAAATATAACTTGTTTGCTGGCTATTATGCTTCCCATGCTGGACACTTGTCACACATTCTGCTAGTTTTTGAATCTGTGTGTTCAGCAATCAACATGTCGCATCCTCTCGATGTACAAAGCAAAATCAGAATTCTGAATTCCTGTGGGACGCAAATTTCAGTGAACTTTTAGCTGAGGGAAGCATGTTTTTCCACATAATAAAATAGATAACTTCTTCAAGGTTGTCAAAAAGAGATGCTGTTTTATGTTGTTTGGTTGGTTGGGTTGGTTTGGTTGGGTTGGTTTTTGTTTGGGTTTTTTTGAGAGTGACTGGCCTTACTGCTAGCACAAACTGAGCAAACTCTGGAATTTGCTTCTAAATCTGATTACTTGCTAAGAGGTGTTAGAGTTTAAGGCTAGCTTCAGGCATTAAGCTTGAACTCTTTTGCTTCTGGTGAACTTAGTGTCTTTGGAAGTCTGCTTTCTCTCTTTGTCTCTCCTTTACTGGCCTTTACTGCAGATTCCTAGATCCTATTATCTCCCAGTTACTAGTTGTAGGCAGTGGGAATGCTGGAGTGCAGTTCTTGAGTTCTCTTGCTACTTTTGGTTGGGAGATTTCTGGGGATATTTATCAGCAGAGGCAGACTAACAGCAGTCAAGGAGCAGCCACAGAGAAGGGGCTGAGCAGATTTTGGCAAAACTAGGCCCATTCTGAAGAATCAAAGGTACTTTCTTGAACTTAAAGCACATTTTATTGAAAGATATAGGTTGAGGTCTCTAATACTCAAAATTATTTTGCATCCTATGTCTTTTTGGAAAAGAAAGACAAAGGAAAAAGTATCCACAAATGGAATGAATGCTAGAAAGGTGAACTAAATAGGTGGACTGTTTTAGTGAGTACCTAGACTAGGCACTGAATTATTACAGATGCTGTTATTTGTAGTGATGATAACAGCTGTTTCAGATGACTGCCACACAGTTTGATTATCTAAGTACAAAATGTTATCTCATTCCATGTATGTAGGCTACAGCTATGGTCATTGGTGACTGATACTTTAATAACTTATGCAATAATTTCTTTATCTTATTGTGAAACTGGAATTATCTCAAGACTTGAGATTTGTTGATTGGAATTTGGTTTATTTTGGTAATCTGATCTTTGTCTTTGGGACAGACTGAATATAGTGTCTGAATTACCCATTTTGCTATTTGCCTTCAGTATCGATCTATAAATCACCGTGTGGACTCCAAATCCCTGTGGCTTTATCGATGGTACTATTCAAGAACTTGCCAGTGGTAAGAGCTTGGTATTCTTTTTGCTTTTTTGTTTAGGTGTAAATCTTAATAAAAAAAATATTCTTCATCTTTCATTGTTGATAAATGATTACATAACTGTGCATTTATCCTTCTAAGAGCTTACAGTAGGAAGCAAGTGGATTGAATATATGTGAACATGATAGAATTGGAAAGCAACAAATTATATTTAAGTGTGATCATGTAGATGGCTCTTTTGAGCAGGACTGTTGCATGAATGTATTGTTGGCATGACTTACAGCACTGTGTGTTAGAGTTTTCTAAGGGTTTTTTTCTATTTGGTGGTCAGCAGTTGTATTACTCTAATCAAGTGCCACTTTGTGGCCTAACCCATTTGTGTTAAATGTGATATTATGAAGCTTAGTTTACTTCTGAGAAAGTTGCTTTACTGTAAGTATTTTGTTATTATTTTGGCTCATTTTAGGGGGTTGTGTTTCATCTCTGTCCAAACAGGATTTTGAGTTTAACCATCACTATAATTCTGGCTTTGGCTTTCATTGAAAACCCTTCTTCGCTTACTATCACGTCGGATGTACGATACCGCCTTCCTGCGTGGAATCCTCCATGTGGCCTAACAGAAAGCATTGAGCTCCTTTGCTTTCTTGTATTCGCAGTTGATGTATCTGTGAAGGTGAGCATCACATTCATCCGCTATTGAATGAAATGCCAGACATGTTGGGCAGCTCAGCAGATGTAGGCAATGTGGCTTTTCTCCATTTAATATTTCAGGAAATGCCTTAGAAGTGTTATTCTAATCTTGCATTTGCATGATGAGGTTGCTTTGCTTTATTAAAGCCTTACTTTCAGCAGAAATTAGAAAATACATATTTTCTAAATTTTAAAAATGGTATTTTTTTTAAATCTAAGAAATATAAACTCCGATTTGTGTGGAGTAAGTGAAATAAATTTTGCTGTGAAGACAATGATTTTGGCTTAGGTGCTTGTATTAGGTTATAAAAATTGGGATATATAGTAATTAAATATATGCCAGCTCATTTGAACGAGAAGTCAGAAACTGAACCTTTATTTGCATACTTATTTCTAGAAAATCTGTTTTTATGCTTATGAGATGGATATTTTTCTTGCATTCAAAGGATTCCTCTTGCATGGTCATTGTGCATCTCTCACTTCAACTGACCTTTAGTTAGTTCTTGTAGAAAATATCTCTGATCAGTGTATTTTGGTTTGCATTTTGGGGACTTCTTTATGAGCACTAATGTAGAACTACAAATACTTGGAAAACAGTCAGTGCTGACTTTTTAGGGTGTTGGAATTTACTATTAAAATAAGTTGGCTTTATGTTTTTTCCTTTCCCAGAGTTACTTAATTGGATGGGCAGAATTTTGGAAAAATAAATGGCTAATGGCATATATACTGACATTAATTATTTCCCTTGCTGATTGGATTGTTTCGCTGAGTTTTTTCTGCACAGAGGTAAGAATTGTTCTCTACAGAAACAATCAGCAGCTTTGTTGTGGAGTATGGCAGAGGAGAACAACCTGCCAAGTGGTAGTGGTTTATTGGACAATTAAAGGAGGAGGGCAAGATGGTTCATTTTTGGTCTTTGATAGCTGGATAATACACTGACCCACAGAAAATGTTTGGTGTAATGTGGCTTCTCAAGGGATTCTGTTTGATTCTTAGTAGAAGATCTGAGTTCTTTGGTAAAATTAAATAAAGCTTTGCTGCTGTCAACAGTGAAAGACTATAGAGAAAACTCTGGTTGCATAGCACTGACTTTATCGTACGCTTGGAGAATTACGTTCTTAACATGATTCAGTGGCGGAGTCTATGCGGTGATGTATAAGTAAAAGGTAATTGTACAGTCTAACGACTGTTTTCTAAGATGAACTTGTGTTGTGTTTGGAACAGTTGTGTCCTGAGAGGAATGTCAATTTTGTGAAGCTGTTCTTCAAGTGCCCTCTTTTATAGAATAATGCAATCTCCCAATTGGTGGTCTTTGCCATGACATAAATCTGCACGAAATTAGTTGTTGTTCGCTTACAGTCATAATAAAGAAAATACTAATATGGTAAAAATGCTGGGAAGTGCATGAGGCAGAAATCCTAATTTTTGCTTCTTGAGTAAGTTCTTGTATCAAAGCCATTATCTGTTGCCTTCAGATAACTTTCAAACCTATTTAAAATAATTGTCTGTATTAGTCAGGATTAGGTTGGATGAAGTTGCTACTGTTAGTAACCCACTGTGTAGTTGTTCATGCTTCAGTGGCCACTGAAGTTGACCACTGGTCACTGCTGACCAGGTTGTGGTGTAGTATCAAAGAGATGATCTTAAAATGTTGAAAGAACATGTCACTTAAACTTACAAGCATCAAACTATAAGAAAAATGCGTATGTCCTTTTCATACTCAAGCCAAGTAAATGTAATGCAGCTGAAAGAAGTTAATTACAACATGGGGAATGTGTTTTGGAAAGAAGTGATTGTAAAATCTTTAGGTGTGGTAGTGGACAAGTTGTTTGAACAGGAGCCTTCCACAGAAAGCAGTGTTTTTTGGTTTTTGGTTTTTTTTATTATTATTTTTTTATTTATTTCTGTTACTGAGAAGGCTGATGCTCAATGCAGGATACTGGAATGCTTAAAGTAACTGATAAGTTACAGAAATAACTTGAAGGCTGGCAAGTGTCTTGAATGCAAGAATCAAACAGCTTAATAGTTTTAGTGCATGTTAAGGAAGATAAAGGGATCACCTGTTTGAGTCTTTCCAGAGGCAGAAATTGCTGAGTAATTAGCAGGGCCTTTAACTGCAAAAAGGGGGAAAAAAAAAATCTGAAAATTGAAATCAAGCACTTATTTTCAGAATGGGAATCTGTTTTTATTCAAAGGAGCTTGCTATTAATTCCCTTCTTGAAGTGGACCTTGGCAGCCCTCTCTTGACCTGCTTGTTATGTCTACCGAGCAGTAAAGTTAGTTCATGATTAGTGACTTGATGAGGCTATTGAAATGTCACTGTGCTTTTTTAAAGTAGTTTCTCATTCTTTTAATGAGGCACCTATAGATGTAAAATCTTTTGTGGGTTTTGTGACTTCAGTGTGACAGTTTGAGCTTCTATGCACAGCCTTTTTATATTGAACTGTTGACTTTGTTGATAATGTGTATCAGTGTTTTTCAACAGGTTTATATCAAAAGTATTTGTGGTGCTAGTCTTATGGGAACTCAGTATCCGATCTGCTGCCTTTTGCAGAATGTGAGAATAAGAAGAATTCTTCGTCCTTTCTTTCTGCTTCAGAATTCTTCTATGATGAAGAAAACATTAAAAAGTATCAACAGCACGTTGCCTGAAATGGCAAGGTAGGTAACAGTGTAGAAGACATTCTTTCACAGCAAGCATGCAGTAACCCTCAGAATTCTGGTGTGTGACATGTGAATAGCTTCTTTCTTGATGGCCTAGCTAAGCAGCTGGTGAGATAAGTGGCAGTGGATAAAGGTTGTGTTAACTTTTTGATTCCTTTGATTCCTTTAGTATGTAAAATTTCTCCAGAATGCATGTGATGTGACTCTGTATATGACAAATAAGGGGTTTTTTTATGCTAGTTGAGTGGACTTTTTAAAATCTGTATATGTTACATACAGCCCTTTCGTAAGCGAAGAACTGAGGCATCATCTGGGCAAAGGTCTATGCTGTGTTTCTCTAAGAAGGCCTCTTGGAGGTATGGGTAGATAGACATGTACTTGTCTTCCAGTCATGAGTGCCACGTAAGAAGATGCCTCTTTCTTTACATTTTCAAAGTGCTTTACTTCATCTTTTTCATTTCTAAATGGTTTTAGCGATAGATGTGCTCCTAATCAGACAGCATGATACTTTTTGAAAGAGATCTTGTCCTGTGACATGGGTCGTGTGCATGTACAGTTTGTAAGACTCGCTGTCCTTGCCTGTTACTTTTTGACTTGCAAGTCCAGGAGAATCAAAGGTGTGTGCAAACCAAATTGTATTTGGTTGGAGGGTGCACGTATGGTCCTAATCTTGAGAAGCAAATCTCATTGACCTCACAACTGTCAAAGCTTATGCTAAGGAGTCCTGAGCAAGTGTGATTCTTATTTTGAATCAAGACTTAGATTGTCTTCTGTTATCTCCATATAGCTTCCTAAAACTACCTCTGGTTTTCTCTGTACAGCATCCTTTTGCACTTTTAGCAAAGAATATTAAGAATAAGGTCAAGTTGGCATTAATGCAAATGATATGTTTTCTTTCCAACAGTGTTGTTCTTCTACTAGCTGTTCATCTGTCTCTATTTACCATGTTTGCCATGCTGCTGTTTGCTCGAACAAAGGTAACCAATGGTATTTATGCTGTAGTGCACCTCAGTGTTGGTTTTTTGTTCTTTATTCGCTTAGCTGCTGCATGTCTAGTTTTATAATCAAACTAGGGAAACCTGTTTCCCCTGAAAAGGTCATGTTACTTGTCAAACTTAAGTGAGCTTAAAGTCCATTTGGAGGGATTTAAGGTGTGAATAGTATTTGTGGAAAGTGGTGTTTTTGTAAGTGTGCATTAGACAGCCCTTCAAAACAGTGTTAGATTCTCCATCTTTTAGTGAAGGATTTATTTTCTACATTGTGCTTTGCTTCTTAAGTGATAATGCGCCTTCCTACTCCACAAGTGAAATCTGTCACTTGCTGTAGGCTGTTGTATATTAATTTTTTGGTCTAGCTCTGCTGCTCAGGGTGAGATCAGATGGTTCCATGTTAAAATGTGATTGACATCTTTATGGTCCTGCATTTTACTGGTATTGATGCCAGTATCACGGGTAAGAAATTGAAAGTCTGTTTATGCGAGAGGCTTCCTTGTACAATTCTCCATTTTAATCCTTTGGGTTACTTTCTCTGCTTTTGCTGGAACCTTCTATGCTGTTCTGTGTCCAAAGCTCTTAATCTTGTCACTTTTTTGTTTATATTATCACTCCTGTATTTTCTCTTTTCCTTATCTAGCCTTTGCTAAGTTTAGTTTCTTCTGTGTTTGTTTTATCTTCCGATACTGCTATCCCTGGCCATGCCTTGGTAGGTTTTTGCCTGGTTTTGCCTGCATTACTCCAGTATTTGGTTTCTGATTTGTGTTTTCCTCTGTGGATTTTTTTTTTCCTTCTTTTTCTGATTTCAAAAAGCAAATTTGAAATTTTGTGGTTAAAATCACATTTGTGTTCCAGTGTTCCTGGTATGTTCCCTCTCCTAAACTTCCTGTATGTTAATATATCACATGCATATCATTTTGTGTCCTTACTTTTTAGAGGCCTTCCAATAAATGTGTTCCTGTGAGCACTAAGATTTGTCACACACTTCTCCCAGTAATTTTAGTCCTCTCCTTTGTCTCTGTTTTGTGCCTTCATTTTTACTGCAGTTTGCACTTGAGCCTTCCTGTAGTCTCCCTTGTGATAGGCAAATTCCTTGAATTCCCATGTTAGAAGCACAGCTCCATTTCCCCACTTTGTTTAGTTGCAAGCTGGATCTTTGTTTTAAGTTTGTATGTCACATCTAATTTCGGTTATGAGCTTTACCAGCAGATGAGAATAGGAACTTGTCTACCTGAACCAGTCAATTTTGTGTACATTTGGGTGAACAATAACAAATTAGAGAGCAGTCTGTCTTTAATTTTTTTAATTGCTGGTCTAATACTGTTACACACTAATTGTATCTAACAAGGCAAAATACCGAAAGCAAGTTCTGAACATTTAGTAATGAAATTCATGCCTCTAGATTTTTGCATTGTCTTGTGTATGTCCTCTAGAGGTACGTTTGTTGTTGCAGCAGATTCAAGGGCTGTTTGTTCTGTGCTGCATGGTTAATGTTTGTATTGTTTGCACTCTGCATCTTTTTTTAGCTGTCTCTGCTTGAACTCAGGAGGGGGGGGAATAAATATGTAAATGACACAAGATCAACCTCCCAGTGGGTTTTGATGATAATTCTGAAACCATCTGAGTTTCAGCAGATCAGCTAATGCTTCCACTGAGCCACAGAATAATCTTAATGACCTTAGTCACCAAAGTATTTGGAAATAATTTTTGGGTGCTGTAGCACTGATCTTCTCCCCTGCTCCATAAAGGAGTTTTAAGTGCTGTGTGATGTTTTTGTTGATAGTGTACATAGCATTTTGAATCTTTATTCTTTTGAAAACAGAACAGCTGCCTGTTTTCCACCAGCCCAGTAGCTCCTGAGATGTGCAGTAATGCTAGTTATAACATGTTGATTTATATTATGTACTCTTACTTATGTAAATATTTATTTAATCTAAAATAAGACAAGGGCTATCCTTGCACTCCTCCTTTTAAGTCCACCTTCAGGTATGTTATTGAAGAGAGTCCTAAAACTTGACTGGCTGTGTTCTGTGTAGATCTTACTGTAATTAAACAGAACTCCCTGTGTATGTAAGGGGATAACTGGAGAAAGGGAAAAACATTTGTTCTGGATAGTGGTAGTAACATTAGTGCAAGTAACTAGTGCAGAGGATGTTAAATTTCCTACTCAGAAGTCAAAGGAGAAGTGAGAGACACATTTCTCCCTCAGTGAGTATGCTGGTAGGGCTGTAGGCATTTGAGAGTTGCTTCTAATGTAAAGGCGAGGATCCTTTGTAGCATGGTAGTTGTTGAGGCAGCTTGTCATTACTGAGGAAGCTGTTTTGTTTCTGTTCTTCAGTACAGACAAGATTTATTTTGATATTGTCCTCAAATTGTGTTATACCTCTGGACAAGTCCTGGAGTGTAGTCCTGGAGTATACAATTCAGGGTTGACTAGGTTTCTATCTCTAGCATGCTATAGGGCAGCTTCTACTCTATGCTAATTTTATAATGCAAGTTGAGACTGAATTAGTCTGTGATTATTTTTTTTTAAATTACGTTTTTAAAATAGTGTTTAGGGAGTCCTTGCATCTCCAAAACACTAATATCTCTTGGGGCTAAGAGTTAATGCTTTTTCTATCAGTCAGGGGTGGCTTCAGATTCCTATATTGTTTGTGACATTGCTGTTCTTCCTGGGTCTGAGGTGCTAGCTAGACATAATTTCTGTACTGAGCTTCCTGTGTTTGTCTTAGCTTGCTGTTCTTCCTCATGTTTTTTAATAGCTGTTAATAAGTGAAGTGATTGCACTGTGTTCCTGCACATTGTCCTAAGGCTTGTCTCATGCTTTTTTCATGGGGTGGATTTGATTGTGTATCTCAAGACATCGATTGACTGATATTTTTGAAATTTCTTTTCCCTTCCTTGGTAAGACAATGTGAGTGATTCTTTGGTGTTTCTCCATCTCTTTGACTAGGATGGCCAGCAGGATAAGGAGTGGGTGGGGTATTTCCGGAATTTGCCAGATTCGCTGACATCCCTGCTGGTCCTGCTGACTACTGCAAATAATCCTGATGGTGAGCAGTCTTTCAGACGTAACCTTAGTATCTCTCTTCAAAGAATAATAGAGTAAGGTTATCTTCAGACTACTATAACCATTCTTTCATCTGATAGTTCTTTATACAGCTAGAAGATTATGTAGACATTTTTCATGCCTTTAGTAACTTGTTTCTTGCCTTTCCTTTGATGTAATTATACATGCATCTCTGAAGTGGAGCTATATAAGAGCTTTTACCAATTGCCAAAAATGGATAGAAATATCTAGTTTTCATCTTAAGCATTACTTTTTTTTTTTTTTTGTTAAAACTACAGTGATGATTCCTGCATATTCTAAGAATCGAGCATATTCAATCTTCTTCATACTTTTCACTGTATTAGGTAAGTTGCCTCCTGTCCTCAGTCGTTTAAATACACTTTGACACTTGTGCATGCCATCTACAGAGTGTTTTATTTTTCTAGGAAAGTTTAATCATAAAATTCTCTCTTTTTTTTTTTTTTTTTTTTTTTTTTTTTTTTTTCTTTCCCACCCACGTTCCCCCCCCCCCCCCCCCTTTTTTTTTCTTCTTTTGTGTGTGTAGTGTCTCCAGTTACTGAGTAGTGGCTTGTAAGGTAACTTTCATGGAAGGTACTTATGGTTTGGGTTTTTTTCAGCAACAGATCGTAGGGGAATGGATACATTACAGCATATGCAGACATGAAAAACGTTTTGGAAATCAAACAGAAGAAAACTAAGCCTTTTTAAATTTTACATCTGGCTTACTAGATACATATCTGTTTCTCAAAGAACTTTCAGTGTATTTTAATAATTATTGCCTCTCTTTCTCCAATAGGCAACTTGTTTCTAATGAACTTGCTTACAGCAATAATATACAACCAGTTTCGAGGTTACCTTCTGGTGAGTAAAGCATTCCTAATTTCTGTGTTCTACCATAACCTTAAAACTGTGAAGCCCTGAGTATTAAAAGTTTCAGCTGTGTTTTAAAGCAGAATGTCCATCCTGGTTGTATATACAGTTTTAAGATACTAAAGATTCTTTGATGTAGATACTTTTACCCTTATATGCTGCTGTAGCTTGATCCTCCTTCCATGACAAAATTACCTGCTTGTATACTTCCATGTATGCTGTGCATCTGCAACTTTGAATATTATAGTGGGGGGGAATAATACCCCAAACTATTATAAAATTGAACAAGGACAAGTGAACAAGCAACTTAAACTTGGCTTCTGGAAAGAAAACCTGCTGTCCTATTTAAATAGCTATTGTTGCAAACGCTAGCACTTATTTTCTCTGAGTAGGATGGCATTAGAAGCCTTCAATAGAACAGAATTGCTGACTAAAACATCTTCACGTTTGGTATTTTTCACTTCTTCCTTACTGTGGTGGGTGGGTGTGATGTTACAATGAGTAGGGCAGTCTGCTGCTACTGAAAGATGGACTTGAGCCCTGTGGTTGACTTGTACCAGAGTAGTTGCCAGTAGGTACAGTAGATATTCTTGGTAGTATTCAGCCTTAAATAAAAGGAACCTGTGCTTACTCTCCATGCAATGCCAGTCATTCCTGTAATAATTTAATGTGCTTCTGGAAGGTGCCTGATCATTCGTGATTCTCTCCATTTTGTGCAATGTGAATCTGAAGTCTAGTGTAATGACCTCTTGACTCGGATACCTATATTAGAGAAGTAGAAGCTGACAAAGTAAGTGTACTTCTGCATGTTGTTGAAGGAGTGTGCAATCTGTGGTGACAATTAAACTCATCACTAAAAGTTCTTTTTCCTTTACTAACAAGCTGTGCAGTGTGCTTTGTTGCATTACATACACAAGTTGTTTATTCTCCAGCTGGGAGTGCAGTCTGGATTCCCTTAGCAGGAAATAGCGTAAGTGCTTTTGTTTCTGTACAAGATTGTTCAACTGCACTATCTGGGAGGAATTTTAATGACCTGAGGCAAGAATATTTTAGAAAGCAGGGACAAAGTAAGTCAAATGAAAGATCATCTCAGTTACTTACAGTAAAATGTACTTAATGCAAGAGGTTAAGTTTGTGGCTTTCCTATTGCTATTCCAAAAAGAAGTAACTGACTGAATAGGTGGTGAAAGGAAGAGGCTGCATGGGTGCATCTGGAGATCTCCAGAATCAGGTTTGTTTCCAGAAATGAATACAGAACATCCAAGGCACACCACAGCCACTTATCAGTTAGCACACACAGTAGATTAGTAGAAAGGCACAGTGCTAGGCTAAGTATTAATGGTTATCATGCTCATGACACACAATTGAATCTTTGGTCAGGCAGGCATCAGTCAAAAGGGGAGCTGTTGGTCTCTTGCTCCTCGGAACAGGCCAAGTCTCTCTGAGGTGCCATCTTCAAAGTGTTTGAGATTTTTCTTTAAGCTTTGTAACTTCTGTGGTGATCCCCCCCCCCCCCCCCCTATTGAGTTAGTTCTTCAGGAGGTTCAATTCCACCTGTGTTTTTTACTTTCTTCTTGCATATTTTATAAAACTTTACAGCTCAGTAGCAATGTTTTTGGTAAAGCTGAGTCAGGGTAATGCTATGCAAAAGCACTGGAGTCTGACAGCTAAACCTCTGGGCTGTAGGTTAAGCTTTTCTTTTTTTTTTCCCCTTTGTGCCAGGGTGGGGATTGGTCTCTGTAGCTTGGAATGAACAGTGGTTCCTGGTTGTGTATGTTCCAACTGGTCTTTTCTCATGTTTATAGTTTCCTTCAGGTTTAGTTGCAGGGGAAGCTGGTAGCTTTGACTTTGAGTGTCATCTCCCCTTATTTACATATGGTTTTATAGTTACTTCATTACTTCCTTCCCCTTCTACTTATATATAGTCCTATAGTTCCTTCTCCTTACCTAATTATTCTTATAGTTCATTCAGTCCTTCAGAGGAGTGGAGTTGAGGGATTGGGGGCAAAAGTGAAATAATAGCTGCTTTGGTAGAACTCCAGACAGAAGGTAATGCTTGTTGGATAGTAAGCCTTAGGCAGTATTACAGAAAAGGAATTGCCTCTACCTTCTTGTGGGAGAGGGGTGTTTAATACATACAAAGAGGAATTTTTGTAATCCTTTCTTCCTGCTTGGTTTATTTCAAGAAAAAAACTTTCTCAGTTTTTTTCGTTCCCATGTGAGAGTATGCAATAATCTGATTCTTAATAAAACAGTTAAGTTTGAAAGTGAGGGGAAGCATGAAAAGCTGTGGCTCTGACTTTCTTTTTGTTTGACAAGAAGCTGGAGTTGAACAAGCTGTCTAACTCCTCTCTTTGCACAGTAGTATGAATTTCTGTGAATATGAGAGCTTTGCTGGTCTTGTCTTGAACTGGCGTGTCAATACATAATTAAAAATAAATCATGACCTGGATGTTTACTTGACCTCCAGAGACTTGTTTGCTTGCTTCCCTCCTTTTTGTACAGGGAGTTCTTGAGGGGAGCCAGGCCTAAGGCAGTCTCCTGTTCCGAGCTCTAATCACAAATCTAAGGGTTGTGCAAGAGGATCAGTATATTTTCTGACCATAGGGCATAGCACTACAAGAGGAGCTGGGTAGCCCTGGTCTTCCTTTAAGTCCTTCTGGTAGGTGTGGGCTTTGCTGATTTTGGCCCATGACTCTTCATGGTATTCCTTTTTAACTGTGAAGTGTCTGTCTGGTTGGACCTCATCTTTAGACAACTAGATCTAGTGGCTGATAATGGGGACTTTAGCAGCAGGGGAAGAAGAAAACAATATCTTTCCTACCTGAAAAATTGTTCTAGTTGAACAGATATGGCTCTTTCTGAGGCTTTGCAGTAGGTTCCACCAAAGGACTGGGCAAATAATTTACTGGTCTTATTTGTATCATCTAGTTGGATTTCCTTTAAACAAGTGTGAGTAAATTGTCTCCTCTGTTGTTTTGACTGTCCAGAAATCAGTTCAGTCCTCCCTCTTCAGGAGGCGACTGGGAATCCGGGCTGCGTTTGAAGTGCTTTCTTCCCTCAGAGAGACTCCTGCTAATGCACAACAGTAAGTGAAGAATGTTGAAACAGTAGATTACCAGGAAGAGCAGATTTTTGATCATCTTATTTAGTATAATTATTGAAGATCCCTTCTTGAAAAATGGCAGTTTGCTCATCTCTTGTTTTTGGTTTACTGTTTAACTGGATGTTTATAACGCACTGTTTGGGACTCCTGTGGGATGTGTTTCCTTTTTATTTCTATGTCTAATTTTATCCCCTTTTCAAAAAAAAAAAAAAAAGGGGAGGAAGGAATGCATTTGGAACAGCTGTTTCTACTATCAAGACAGTTACCTGTTCTTTGGGCCATTCTGTTTTATTTTCAATAGGTTGCATGTCAGCATTGGGGCCGTACTACAAGTGCTGCAGAAGGTTGAAATGGATTCTCGCTGCAAGCAAGCCATCATGAGAGTAAGAACTATATTTTCTTAGGCTTTATATTGGTGACTAGCAAACCCTTTGATGGGACAGCTGTGGAAACTGGTTTCCTGAATCACACCATTGATGTAGGAACTTTCAGATCAGTTTCATTAATGCTACTTTCTTTAAGGGTGAACAGAGGCCTAGCTCAGAGTTTGTTCTCAGAACAAAACCAGGCTCTAGGCAATGATTTCACTTCAAGATTGCTGCTACTTTGATTGGTGTGATGAGGAATGCATTCACCTGTAAAGGGGTGTAGAGTAATGAAAACTCTTGTTTCGGCGGAGCTAATATTTTCAGTTGCTTTACTTTCCCTCTGGAAGTGAGGCGTTTCTCGCTGTGCTTTAGAGCTGCTGTCTATAGCAGCTTCCCTCTACCATTTGAAAATGTCTTTTTTTCATTGGATTTTAGCTGCGCTGTTCCCTCTAGGTATTAATATTTGTATCAGGCTACAGAGAGGGTGGTTTTACTTAACTGAAGACTTAATTAACATTGCAGCTCATGCCATGATTTGCAGGGACTAGAGAAATTACTTAGCTCTGTTAAGAGATGCTGAGATTATTGGTGTGGTTTCAGAAAAAGTATCTGAAAGAGATGTTGCTTTTTGAGAATAACGTTGTGAGTCTTTTGAAGTCCATATTGCAAAATTTTCTGCCAAAAGGAAGTGGCAATTCCAAGCTGACAGTTATAGCAGAAGCAGTTGTCTGCCTCTAATGTGAAGGTTGGAAGAGGTACACGTGTATTGTTTCTGATGGTTGTTGTCTGGGATAGGGGATGTATAAACAGAGTTACATGAAAATACCACCCCTGCTCTGTAATTATCCTGAGCGGTAACCATGGCATTAGGTACACAAATCCAGATTTTAGTTTTCCTTCTTGTAGCTGGTGGGTTTTTTCCATTTCATTTATTGCTGTGTGTGCTACAGTTGCAGTTAGCGTTTAGCATGCTGTGGAAGCCTTTATTGTGTTAGTTTGTGAAGTAGTTCCATCCTTTCAGGTAGTAATTTCTGCAGAACAGTGATAACTGACATAGTATCTTAATTCTTTGGATCATAACATAATGGCAATACTAGATGACACTAAAAGTTCAAGTACGTCAAAAGAGCATGCTCCTTCTTAAGCAGCATGCAATCCTGGAGATGGAAAATAGAAAAGGTGAGAAAAATCCCATCGTGGCAGTTTTGTGTTAAAGCAAAGCGGTATTGAAGCTCACTCTAATACCTCGTGTAGGTTTTATTACATCTCTGTTCATGGACTTTTAAGATAGTCTGAGTGTGTTGGCACACTTTGAAGATGCACCTGTTGCAGTTTTTGATCTGAATGTTTCTCTTTCATGTAAAGTCACTCAAAACATGCTCCTGTGACCAGCTGTCAGCTGCCCAGTTTCAGAAGCTCTTTGAAGAACTAGACAAAGATGCCATTAAGCAAGTATGTATCTGACAATCATTTACAAAGTGTCATAAGTTGAGTATGATCTTGCACAAAAACAAGTGGTGGTATTCTGCTATGAAGCGTATAAGCAAACTAAACAACTTGTTGAACTCAAGGCATGATCCAATGTCACTGATTTTTGAAGCTGTTCATGGATTGCTGTTATAGTCACAAGTGGCATTGCTCTGGGGGCTTTTACAGTGTTAGTTTGGGGTTGCAAGGTAGTGTTACATGTATGAAAGCGTGGTCGTTTTTGTTGGGAATTCATTACAAGGAAATGTAGAATAGGATTTAGACCTTATATCATAGACTTTCTGAAAAGCACTGTAGAGAAATGAATACCTCTGTAGTAAATTGGTTTTGGTGAAATGTGAGGGATTTGTCTTGTTATGACACCCCTATATTAAAGCAATGCATCTCTGCTTATATTAGTCTTTGCAGGATAACACTTAAATATACTCAGGCAAAGTCTTTTCTCCAGCCCCTGATTGAAGAATGAAATGTGGATTCTTTAAGTGTTCAGATGAAGATGGGCAGAATGCACTCTCTACTTGGAGAAAGAAAGAAAAAAAAAAATCAAACTTTTCAAGGGTTAGGAAATGTTCTCTGCTTGCATATAACTAAGACTTCTGAGTCTTTTAATGGAGATAAAATGTTGAGAAATAGGATAGGAACTTTACAATTAGTAGCTTGGTGTTCAGTTTACGTGCTTGGTGCACTGGAGAGAGGTTGGATTATCTCCCTTCTTTGCCATTATCTTGTATTATGCCATAACAGTCAACCTGTTTGCTACTCAGAAATGATCTCCTGCTGCTAATAGCCAGAGCTTGAAAATATCTTCCTACTGAAATGTCAAAATTAGCCTGTGGCTTTTAAGTTTTGCTTTGAAAATACCTGTTTCTTAAATCTGAGACAGGATGTGTGTTTCCTGCATTATTTTTAATATTACTAAAATGCTTATGCTTTGTGCCTTAGCAAATCCTTTGTGTTCTTTTTCAGCATCCTCCCAGTCCAGAGTACCAATCACAATTTATGCAGAAAATGCAGTTTGCCTTTGGCCATCCCTACTTTGGCTATTTGGGGAATGTTGTAGCTCTTGCAAACATTGTTTCTATCTGTGTAAGTAAAAGGGGATGTGTGTGTTTTGTTTGATTGTTGGTTTTTTCCCTACTACGAAGTTCAGTTGTTCTTTATTCTAATAACCACTTTTTGTATCAAATGTCCATGTTTGGCATGCTTTAGTCATGCCAGGTCTTAGAAGAGAATACCTGCAGTTAAAAAATATACAAAAAATATACATTGAAAAGATCTCTGCAAAGCATGAAAAACTGTTCTCGTGTTTAAAAATCTGCAGCAGTGAAGCAGTGGATTCATAACATACTTCTTGTTGTTCAAGGTGGTTTTGGTGATGGATGCAGATAAGCAGCCATCTGAAAGAGACGACTTCTTCCTAGGGGTAAGATGCAGTGTATTCCTACAGTTAGTTCTGTTTCCTGAGGTGTTAGTAATTCTAATCATTATTTTTATTTTTTGGGGGTGAAGGCTATCAACTGCTTCTTCATCCTATACTATCTGCTGGAAATGTTGCTGAAAATCCTAGCAATGGGCTTGAAAAGATACTTGTCTTACCCAAGCAATAGATTTGATGGACTTCTGACTATAATTTTGTTGGTAAGTTCTTTTTGACTTCTGTATTCCTGGATTTATTGACTAGGGTGATTAGGAACTGCAAGAGCTATGGAACTGCTTTTGATTCAACACTACTATGCTGAGTTAAGCATCATAAGACAGTGTTGTGGTTTGCAATGGCTTGAACGTTTGTTTCTCTTAAGGTCTCCCTTCTGGAGGTAGGCTTTTCTTACATTCATGGAAAAGGTGAGCTTTCTTATAAGAAGCCTTTTAAATGTTGTTTGGAAAAATTCAGCTCTTGGAGTAATTACATAGGGAATTCTGTTACATAGTTAAAAATCTCTGTGCTTTTTGAATTAAAAATCCCCAAATTCTTCTTTTTCTTCTTGTTATGTTGTAAAAACCTGAAACACGTATGGCGAATGGCCAAAGTCATGGTGAATGTAATGCACTGTGTATCCTTCCGTGTGTCATTGTTGGATGGTGTGTGTGTATTGTAATAATTTGGTAAATACCTAGTCAAATATGACAATTTCAGTGCTTCAGAGTGGGTGACCTTAGTTGTGCAAAGTTCTTGAAGATATTTCCTGTCAAGAAACTTACGCACCTTTTGAAACTCAGAATTATAAATTAAGGTTTTGCCTTTTCTTCTTTCCAAATAAAGGTTTTGGAGGTTGCAACTTTTGCTGTATATGGATTTCCTCATCCTGGTTGGTACGTAATCTCTGTGAACTGTTGCACTTTGCTCTGAGTCTGGGGTGTGTCAGGGGAATATACACATAAGTTCATACACACTCATGTTGTCATTACACTGCGATTGTCAGTGCAGCAGTAATTTACCAAACGTAGGAGAATTTCTCGCCATCACAGTTGCTGGTGGCCATGCAATATGGATGAGTGAAAGAAAATTATAAATTTTTTAAAAGGAAATTTAGAGTTCTGTTTAGCTATTCTGAGAAGGATGCATTTATATTACTTGCAATCTGATGTAAAATAACATCGTAGCAGACCTATGCTTACTGAAGGTGCCAGAATGGGAATTTGGTACAGCATACACAACCAGTTAACCTAGTATGTTTCAGTGTAGGATTGTCTGTAAGATCAGTTATATGAAACCCCTTGATGTCTGAGTTTTGTGCTGCAAAATTTAGAAGAAAAATTCCCATGGACTTAAAACATTTATATTACAACAGTAAGGAGTTATCTTTAGATTTTTCTTAAGGTCAGACAGTTCTTGGATACCTGTTGTGTGTTGTTTTTTTTATCAGAAGCATAAAAATCATTGTTTTGTCTCTTGAAAACTGCCACCACAATGAAAAAGACAAGCAAAGGGTTTCGGGAAGATTTCTTGAATCTTGGATACTAACTGCTAACAGTCTCATGGCATTAAATATTGACATAACTTATAGTTGTTTATATTTGGGTTTGATTTTTGACCTTTGATTCTTACATGTAGACACTTGTTTGCTCTACAATAGTATCTTGAAGCACCAGTAATACTTGTTAGATTTTTGTTTCGGTCACTGCCAACAGATGACAACCCACATGAGTCATTCCAAGTCCTAATGCTGCTTATGGTGTGTGCCGGTGGTAATTGCTTGGTCTGTAGATGTAGCATCTTCAGGACAGGACTAATATGTGACTGTATTCTAGAATATGTGTTCTATATAGTGTTGTCTTTAATAATTTCTTCCACTATTAGAGTTGAAGATACTAGTGCTGCAAATCATGATTTAGCATCTGTGTTACCAAGAACCTTTTCCATTAGCATCTTTCATCCCCCCACCTTTCCACCAAAGAAGCATCCAGCAGGCCAATGTAAAAGTCTGTTAAAACTCAGGCTGACATATGAAGTGTATGCTTATCACCTGTGGAATATGCATATAAGGAAGAAGGTTGTCAAGACAGCCTGCTAATTAGTACTTCTAACTTCAGCCAAGCATAACCTGAAGGATTAATGCGCATCTTTGTGCAAGCTCCTGAAGTATCTCACTATAGCAGTATCTTTGTATTGCTTTGTTTTCTAAAAGGATCCTCTTTGGTCCCTCCCCCCCAGCAGAAGGAAGGCCACTTACGCAGGTATTTTAGTACAAACATGCACTTTAAAGAGCATGTATGCATATTTAAAAGCCTAGGCTAAATGGATGTCTTCATCAATTATTAGAGTTTACTGTAGCTGAGATTCCTGATGAGTAAATTAACCAAAAGTTTTAGGGAATTCAGTTACCTGCACCAGTAGATTTTACTGTGTCTTTCTGTCATGAGCTGTTTCTCTGATTTGTTATTTTCTTCCATCTGTCTTAGGAGACCTGAGTTCATGGGCTTACTATCCCTGTGGGATATGGTGCGATTGGTGAACATGTTAATTGTGTTCAGGTTCTTGCGGATTATTCCTAATATGAAGGTGTGTGTTTATCCCTCCGTGCTTCTCACTTCTTTGTGGGTCAAATTGTAGATTTGTTAAAGCCTTTTGTAATAACGTAACAATCTCTTGTGCCTGAGTGGGATTATAACTGCTCTAACTGTCCAGACTACTGCACAACACCTCACAAACTCAGTTTTCCCTGTTTTAGTCTTACTAGACATACAGCCCTTGAAGTCACAGTGCTTGTGTATATATAAAAATCATAGTGCCTGTGCATGAGGACCACAGCATTATTCATTCATTTTAAATACCTTATGGAAATATCAGTGTATAAAAGTTCACTTTACTGGTTGGTATTTCTTTGTCCTTTTAGTGAAAATAATTTGATACGGATTGGAAGTGCGATGAATGTCATGCATATAAAATTCTGTTTTGTTTTAGTTCATGGCTTTGGTTGTTACTACGTTGCTGGATTTGGTAAAAAACTTGAGAGCCTTTGCAGGAATTCTTGTGGTAAGTCATGATGTGAGGTTGTAATTTCCTTTCTTACAGTTAGGAGTAAAATAAGGGTATGTCATCAGCGAAGTAAACAAAGTTCTTTGACAATCATTATGAATGGTCATATTGCACCTTAATCAACCAGTTCTTCTCCAGGGCATGTCTTGCAAAGCCCCAACAAACTACTGTTTTGTTATGGGCTGTGTACAGTGACAGTACCTCAATTGTGAGTTTCTTTTAGGAGTGCCTTTAAAAGATAGATTGGAACTTCCTCAGAGTGCCTGCCTCAGGCTGTATACTCTAGTTTCAAATAAAAATTCATCCAGTGCTAAAAGTAGCCTAGTTTTCCTTACCCTGGCTTGATATGTTATATTAAATAGCAAAACAACTTTAAATTCTTTTCAGTTGAGAAGGTCTTGAGATGGCATGCTTGGATATGAGTTTTAAAAGCCTCTGCCATCCTGTTTTTGGTGTGGCTGTGTAGAATGCGTGTAAACATGTGATTAAAGGGTGGATCGCAACACATGTTGAGCACTACAAAAATCCTCTGTTTCCCAACTTGTGAGTTTCTGGCTTTGCAACAGTGTGTTCCTGGTAGAGCAAAGAAGTGCCTGAGTAGTTTTTTATTGCTTGTAGGGTTTTTTATGATATCTTAATTTGAGGCAATGCTTAGAGACCAAGGATTTGCCTTGTGTTAGTATTGTCTAAAAAGTTGTTCTAGTTTGTATACTTAGCATGCAGTTTACGCAGAATATCTGGTTTTGTCACTATTAATCTCTGCTTTTATCTGTAGGGGAGGGGCCTTAAATAGCCTTCTAGAAAGATGGCAGGAACCTGTAGTAACAGGCTTGATTTTATTTTTAGGAAATATGCGTATTTCAATGAGGCGTCCCTACCCGTATATGTAAGACGCAATGCTTATGAAGTGGTTTAAATGTCTGCTCCTGATTATCCTTAGTGCTGGGAGTGTGAATTGTAGTTTTGCACCAATGATGAAGCAAATCTGCCACTTCCATTAATTTAAAGTAAAATTGCTTTTACTTGAGGCTGTGTGGAGGCTGTCACTGAGCTTATACTGTAGTGAAGTCTGACTCCATTACCAGCTGATTCAAAGCATCTTTCATAATGTTAGCCTGGAACATGTGCTGAGAAGGTCACTGATTAGCTAATTTCTCAAGCAGTGAGTGTGTTAAATATATCTTTTTCAAAGAACAGAATTACTTTTATTATTGCCAAGCCAGATACCCCATCTTCTGGCAGACTGTGGAATGTCAGCTTCAGCTTACTCCAACAGTGTTCCAGGTGCTGTGGTTCATAGGTCAGGGCTGTTTCTCTTCTTCTGTGCCCAGACTTACCCCTTGAGTCTACAGAATACAGAAACGTATTAACGAAGTTGCTGATCTAATATAAAATACTGACTTAGTTTTGTCCTTGGCTAAGTTTAGTAGAAGCTTATTTTCACTGAATCTAGCAGGAAGCTCAGATATTTAGGTTAGTCCTTAGGAACGCAGGTACTGGTTTTGTTTTTTAAGTCACTAATCTGCAGCTAAATATCATCATTTTGAGACACAGGAAGTTAAAATAGATGCTGAAGTAAATTGATCTTTTTAACAATTAAAAGTTAAATAGGAAATTAAAAAGTAAGAACAAACAGTTTAATACAGACACTGAGAAGTATTTTCACTTGAATAGCTTCAGGCATTGTTTGTTCATGAAGTTCTTTGAACTGTGGTGCTCATGTGTATTCCATATTAATTGCATTGTTTTCTTATTTAGTGACAGAAATATTCAAATCTAATACCTCCTTATATTCCTTCCAGGTGGTTTTCTATGCATTTGCAATAACTGGCATAATGCTATTTAAAGGTGCTGTGGTTCCCTTTGGAAATATCAGGTAACACCACCACTGTTTTTCAGTAGTATCTGCAGCTTGGTGTCTCTGAGTTGTTGCTTGTGGTTGGTTTTGTTGGGTTTTAGCTCTTATACTTGCACCTTCCTTTTAATGTTAAATTACATAGACTTTTCAGCTGTTGCTCCTGTTTCTTCTTGCTGTAGTGGAAGTGCAGGAATGCTTATCTG
>NW_009910021.1:22892-24908 GCF_000696875.1 Nestor notabilis
AATTTTACCCTGCTGTAGTTTAAATACTTGAACTATTTCCCTTCTTTTCCCTCTATGTGAGATACTTAAATTTCTATAAGGCACTCAGAAGAATCTTGGTTTTAAGGTGTAATACATAGAAAGCTATGCTCACGTCAGGCTCTAATTCTTTTATAGTGCTATCAATACAACGTATGATAATGGGACTCTGCAGTGTGGGACCTACGAACAGCTGGAATATTGGCCAAACAACTTCGATGACTTTGCTGTGAGTCTGATCACCGATGGAATCTGTCCCTCTTCCCCTCTCTGCTTATCTCTTCCCCTCAAGTTCTGAGGCTTAGGTGTGTAATATAGCCACTCAAGTCCTGTCTTACTCGTGTTATTTAGGCAGCAGTGGTGACCCTCTGGGATGTGATGGTGGTGAACAACTGGCAGGTCTTTCTGGAAGCGTTTTCAAGATACTTAAGTCCGTAAGTAGCAGTAATGATACTGAAGAAGTCCTGTGTAAATCTAGCTTATAAAGCAACTGGACAAGTATTATACACATAGCACAGTTCCTACCATCTGTGAAGAGGAGTGCTGCTTACCTTTCTTTTGCGTCAATTCAGGTATATAGGAAATGAACTTAATACTTCATGGCTGTTCTTTGACTTGAGTAACTTTATGGTTGGTCTGGCACTTGGTGGATGCCATGAAACCGGTTGTCACGTTTAGAAGGGAGTGGAAACTTGCTTGGGAGCCATCTTGTTCCAAAAACTGATGGTGGATGCCTTAAGTGGGTTATAAACTTGCAACATGTATTGGGTGGGTGGTGCTCTCTGTAGAGTCAATCTCATATAAGTGAGATATTAGCAAATCACTGTAATTAATTTTGGGATAATTCTGTATCCCTGTGGGTGAGCAATTTTTTTTTTTGTAGAGTTAAAACCTTGAACATGTCTTTCATTTGTATGTAATTATTTTATGGGAATGTTTGAATGGACTGGCCAGTCTCTGGGTTGAGCTGTTCCAGTGATCGTTGGCTGGTTAACCCAGCATATAGTGGAGTTGTGGAATGGTCATCTACAGACTTATGTTTGTGATAAATGGTTAAACATGGTCTGGTGAAGTCTGGACAGGTTGTGAAAGAGAAATCTATTGGGATCTGCAATGAATGGAAGCTACCTCTAGCTCAAGAAATAGAATTATAGAACCATAGAATGGTTTGGGTTGGAAAGGACCTTAAGAGCATCTAGTTCCAATGCCCCTGCCATGGGCAGGGACACCACACACTAAACTATGTCGTCCAAGGCTCTGTCCAACCTGGCCTTGAACACCGCCAGGGCTGGAGCATTCACAACTTCCTTGGGCAACCTATTCCAGTGCCTCACCACCCTCACTGTGAAGAACTTCTTCCTTATATCTAATCTAAACTTCCCCTGTTTAAGTTTAAACCCATTATCTCTTGTCCTACCGCTACAGTCCCTAACGAAGAGTCTCTCCCCAACATCCTTATAGGCCCTCTCTGAACTGCAAATGGCTGGAGGTTGGGAGAGCACTTAGGGGTATTTGGCCATGGTTTTGCGCTCTTTCCTGCACTTCTGCTTTGACCACTTTCAGAGGATGCTAGCCTAGAAGGATTTTTTTTCTGTGATCCAGTACAACTTCTACTAGAGCTGCCTTTCTGTCCCTTCAGACTTCAGTTAGGTATGGGGGGAGCGAGTCCTTTGGCTAACTTAATGAAAGGCTAAGACTTTTTAGTTTTCTATTCCAGACCTCCTTTTACATTAAGAAAGCAGTAGCATTATATTTCAAGGAAAAATGTGACTTCATGGCTCTCTTTGGTTGCTTTCAGGCTGAGGTGGTTTACCGCCTACTTTACTGTATTTCAGGTGGGCAAAGATCTATTTTGTAGCCTGGTGGTTGATCTCTTCTGTCATCTGGGTTAATCTCTTCGTAGCTTTGCTTCTAGAGGTAAGGAAAAGTGTTTATTTGATATTAGATCCTAAAGACAGGTTCTAATTTGTGTAGGGACTGAACAGAACTCAGACACCT
>NW_009910021.1:24939-66959 GCF_000696875.1 Nestor notabilis
GGGAATGAAAAGAACCCAGACAACTTTTTGGGAAATGCATGTGCTTCCTTGATCTTCCTCCTTGCTGCCCTTCCCCAGAGACGTTGAGGAAGCGTTTTCTTTTTCCTGAAAACTGTGTGCTTTGTTTGCAGCTTTGTCACAAATCTGGTTGCATTTCATTGGGTGTGTACATATGTCATTATAACTCACTTTCTATAAAGATGGAAAATATTTTAAATATGAAAAATTGGTTATCTCTTGTACATTAGCATTTCACTTCAGCATTAGCTATTGAAGCTGCAGGTTTCTTGTGTTTTGATTTGTCAGCAAATGAAGTTAGTGCTTTAAAAATTATATCTGTATTTTGTTTAGTTGCCATGTGTTTTTCCCACCCCAGTTTGGATTTTTACCTTTATTTCCACACTTGGAAGAGTAGAACTGATTACTTATTTTCCAGAGATCACCCTCTAGAGTATTTTAAAGAAGCTGTGGAGATGTAGGTGCCACGAAGAACATGTAGTTCTACTAGTTTCTCTGCAAATCCAAATACCTTTTCGGATTTTTGATGATGAAGGGAATGTTAATTGTAGCCATTTACTCCAGGTTAATCCTTGTAGACTTCTCCTATAAGTAATGGAAGAAACTCAGTACCTGTAGAGGGCACTTCACCCCACCTTAAAACCTACGCACATTTCTTTTGGAAATGCTCGCTTTGTCTGCTTTGAGAACTAAAATTTACTACTCCAGGCAGAGTGGCAAATATTTAGGCAGAAACTTTAGGTATTAGTCTCATGTGGAGCCTCAGTCTTGCCCATGAGTGTTTCAGAAAAGACTTTCAGTTCTAGCTGGAGGCT
This sequence comes from Nestor notabilis, assembly GCF_000696875.1. Classification (NCBI taxonomy): domain Eukaryota; kingdom Metazoa; phylum Chordata; class Aves; order Psittaciformes; family Psittacidae; genus Nestor; species Nestor notabilis. The sequence continues at coordinate 25,773 of NW_009910021.1, forward strand.
AACCCCATGAAGTCTTCTACCTGCTTGCTTCAACAGGGCTGTGACCTAAGTTTGCTGTAATAACCAAGATGCAGCATTCTGTAGCAGGAGAGTAGGATGCCACTGGTTTTCTCCCTTTTTTTGCCTGAGCTGTCTGTCTACTCCCTAGGTGTTGATTCATTAGCGAAGTTCAAAATAGATAAGGGAACATGACAAAGCCAGAAGCTGAGTTCAAGTTGTGATGTCTGGACTTATGAGTATGTTTATATATGGCTGAGTTTTTATAAGAGTTAAAAATTCCGAACAGGTGAACTCATGTGGGTAGTTCACACAGTTATCTTGGGGAGGCAGTCCTTACTAGGAGTAGAAGGCAGCAGGGCTGTCTTTGCTCTACTGTTCTTCCGGTGTGTGATGAGAAAGTGATCTCGTTCTTGAACAACAGGCTTTATTAAAGCAGCCAAAAAATATGCCTGAATAAATCACTGCTCTGACACTCTGTGTTTAAAGTCAAACTTCACCCTGTCCCAGACCTTATCCACAAACATACTGACCTGATAGAGCCTCTTTTCTGATGTCATCTGAAGTAGCCTTTATTTTTTATTTTTCCCCCCCCTATTCCTTTTACACTTCAGAACTTTATTCACAAGTGGGACCGTCGCTGTCATCGAGAGCCTCTTTCAGATATTGAATACCAGAGAACAGTTGATCTAATGTTCAGGTGAGTTGAAGTGGGCTTGCTAAACAATCTAGTGTTTGACATTCATCTCTTTAAAGAACGTGGGCTGGCTGCAGGAGGGTAAAAGGCTTACTTTCTATTTCCTCCCTCTGAAGCAAACTGTTTCATCTGTTAGTTTGAAAAAGTTCAGTAAGTACTTTAGTTAGGCGTGGCTTAAACAGACTTGGTCACCTAACCTTCATATGCTTTTTTTGTCCATAGCGTGTTGGGAGAAGAGGTATTGGTGAGGGGGAAACTTTGCTGGGAGGGAGAAGAAAAGAGACGATGAGCAAAATGATGCACATTGCTTACTAGGAAATTGTGGGTGGTGAGTTGATACTTGATGATCATGCACAAGTGGAACTTCTGGTGCACATTGGATATTCAATAGTAGCATTGGGAACATGTTCTCATCTGGGAGTTTCTTCAGGAAAACACATCTACTGACCTTCAGTTGTATTGTACTATGTGCAGGAAATTGCTTCCCTGCTTCTTATGGGAAAACAGCTGCTGGTTTCCATGACACATCTGTAAAGGATGGATCACTTGCAAGTAGATGCATCTTTAGGGAGCATCAACTTATTGTAACTTTAATTCCTTGTTTCATTTTTGAAACAAGCCCATGTTACATCTCAGTATGTGCATTGCAAAAACAAATGCTGAGAAGTTCCCTTTGCTGCCCCTAACAACTCATGCTTTTTCTTGTAGAGATGTTTTGGAAGAACCTACAGAGGAAGAGTTGATGGAAAAACTGCACCAGCATCCACACCTGCAGTTGTGTAGGTGACTGCTGGGAAGGACTGATCTCTTTAGACCTCTGTTTTCTTGAGGTCTTCAGCTTGAAGAAACTGAATGGATTTTCTGGGAGGTGCTGTTAGGAGAGAGGCTTGTAGGACAGCATGTGAGGTTTTGCTTGGCAATTCTCTGCAGAAAGAGGGTTTTATTTCTGGTTCATCTCTTTTTTTTTTTTTTTTTTTTTTTTTTAAGATTTGAATCTTGCTGATTGGACTTGATTTTAAGTTGTGATTTTAGCAGAGTTTTGCAGCTGTTATTTTTATAAACTGTTGATATCGGAATGTTTTATTTTTTATTTAAGGAAAAAGGGAAAGTGTGTTTAAAATGACCATGCACTTTAAAACATGAACTTTGTAACCACTGAGCCTGCTACTTCTTTCAGCGCAAGAAAATGGAACTGCCTTTTCTGGTAGGCGAGCATGGCAAGGGCTGTGCCATGCAGTTTAGGAATGGATTAGGCAGGACTAGAACAAAATCCGTAATGATTTTGCAGTGAGATTTGAAACACTATTTTTATTGAAATGAGACACCAGCATATCTTGCCACATCCTGAAAATCTATTCATCATGTCAGAACACAATCTCTTTTTCTTTGTTTTTGATCGAGGGTTGCATCATGCTGGTAACTTTGAGAGCAGTTAGAACTTCGAATGGAGCAGTTGCACATGTGGTTTTCAATGTGGTAAAATTGAGCTCTCCTATAGAGTCAATATTCTCATGTTGCTTTTTAGCAAACCTCTTCCTCCTACTTTCGCCCAAGTCCTGTTCTACACTGTATCATATTCTTTGGAAAAAGCTGAGGGGAATGAACTTTGGCCAGAATGTAGCACTGTGATCACTGTGAGTCTCTTGCTTCAGGGTTGGGAGGGGAAGAAGGGGGAGAGAAAAAAAGGTTGAATGGGATAATCAAAGTGCTTAGCAGTTCAAATTTTCATATATGTCTGTGGGAATTGGAAGTGCTCAACCAGTATTGCAAGATCACATTCTTTTCTGGCTTAATGAACCAGATGCTATATTCTACTAACTTTCACCTGGGTAATGCTTTGTGGGTAAATAACTTTGTCAACAAATCTAAAGTGGAGAATGAACAGTAAGCCATGGCCATGTGCTTCTCATTATCCCTTAGTATTCCTCTAAAAAAGGTGTGTGTGCTTGAATCTTGGTCACATAAGTAGTAAATCAATCCCAACTACTATTTCTGTGTGTAGAAATTAAACTACCCTTTGGGGTGCTGCTTTGTCGTTGAGATGCTGGTCACCAAAATAGACATTCTTGTGATGATCTCTGCATTGACAAAAGCACAGACACTTTTTCCTCCTCTGACTTTATCCTTCATCTTGTCTTTCTCTCCTGCATAAGGGACAGAAAAATACATGAGATGCTGGTGCATTGAGCTCAAAAGCATAGTTCTGCGTTGTTGTTTTTCTGTTCAGAAGTTGCGTAGATTCTTGTCTCCTTTATCTTCAGCTTCTCTTCGCTTTGTGCTGTGGAACAAAAGGTGTTGCAGCTTGCGTATGTGTAGCACAAATCTGAACGGAGCTCTGTGCTACTCCTGCAATCTTTCTTTGCTCTTGTAAGCTTGCTCTTAAGCCATCCTCTTGTCCGTGTTTGTTCTCTTGTCTTTGTTCCAGAATAATCCACCCAGTAACTCACTTGCACTGGTTTCTCTGGCATTACCACGCTTATTTTCAGCCATGCACTTAGAACGTACATTGTCATAAGTAGATAGAAGCATCAACACACATTTTTTTTTTGCTGGATTTGAATTTTTGTTCAGTATGGCTTTACATCAGGATAGTTTCTGCTCCTAGCATGGTGTCATCACTGCCATCAATTCATTGGCACTTATTAACAGAGGTTAAATAGCCTATTTTACCTTTCCACTAAGAAATATTATTTTTGTCTACTTTTCTAAATACATGAAGAAGTGGCTTTGCCTTGACAAAAAGAAAGTGGCCAGTTCTTGTCAGCCTGCAAGCTTAATGGTTTTTGTTTATTAAGGGTGTTTGGGTTTTTGTGTTTTTCTTGGTTCTGTTTTGTTTTTTGTTCATTTGGGGTTTTTTTTGTTTGTTTGTTTTTTTTGGGTTTTTTTTGCCATTACATTCCACTACAGTCTACTAAAGCAACACAAATTGGTTTGGGATTATCTTAAACATCACAAATGTCTCCATTATGCAGCCTTTCCATCTGGACAAATGTGAAGAAGGCTTTCTGAATGGAGTAGTCTTAGTCTTGTTCTGGTTTCATGTTTGTTTAATTGACTGAAAGTATAACTAGAATTTAACACAGAATCGTGGTACCTGGTGTCACTTGAACTGGAAGATGTAAATGACCACAAGTCTTATGCAATAATTGTATAAATCATGCAAATGAATGTATGTAACTCAGTGAACTTTGAGGTTTGCATTATTAAAAAAAAAATGTTTCTTCTTAAAATATGAAAATAACCGAGGTGTTAAAATGATTCTTGTGGTTTGGTTTTGCCTTTCCCCTCGCCACTGATTTCTGCTGTGCTCAGCAGCTGTGCAATCGTTATCTTTACTATTTGAAGGCTGAGGCCATGAAAGAAGTTGCATACAAGTGGGGCGCAACTCCCTGGTTTCAAAATGCAGGACCTCAGGTGTGCTGCTCTGTTACTCTGCAGTTCTAGAACCACATAGCAGCATCTGTAGGTACTTGATATGTTTAATTATTAAGGTGAAACTTCGCTAGAACTGAGCATTCAGGGTGTTGAACAGCTTGATTTCCATTTGTGTTTCAGGCTTTGCGTCTGCAAACTAGGTACTCTTTCATCAATTTTTGTTCCTGAGAAGATCGGCGCAGTAAGCATTCTCATACCATTTCAACTGGGACAGATTTTGCATGTAACTTAGCAAGGTCCTTGGCATTCTTTTGAAACAGTTTCTGGTTTAGAAGATTTTATTTTATTTTTTATATTTAAGAACAAAACAAAACCAATTCTAGGTCAAGCTAAAGGCTTAAACTTGCTGATGTCTCTGACAATGGCTGTTGCGGATACTTAGGTGAAGCATGTGAAAGCCAAAGCAGCTAGAAGATCATCTTGCATTACAAAATCAGGCTCGGGTTTTTCTAGCTTCTGAAGTGGGGGCCTTAATCACCAGGCTGTTGACTAAGTTGAGTCCTCAGGTATTATATTTTTCCTTCTTGATTTGCTATGGATATGTATTACTTCAGGATTTAGGAGTGGAGGGAGAGGATGGGCACAGTTTGGGTGTTCCTGATTCTTTCACTAGAAATCTAGAAAAACAGTGACAAACCCTATAAGCATACCTAAATATGAAGAAACTTAAAAAGCTCATCTTGGTCAGAGCTGCAAATAGGACACCTAGAACAACTTAGTAACTGTGTAGAAATGACAGGCAAAGGAAGAAATTCTGCCTTGGGTGTCAGGGCTTTATGTGATAAAGTGCATGAGGTATGCCTTCTTGGCCTCTCTTTGTTGGTGATACTGTGCATCTCTTGACACATGTTTAGGGCACATTGCTTTTTCATCTCTCCAACACTTCAATATGCACAAAAATACAGGGACATACAAAGCTTTTAGAAGAAATGAGGCCTATAGGAAACTAATGCAGGGTATAGATCAGTTATTTCTGCAATGTCAGGTCAAGGTGTCTCTTTTCTTGTTAGGTGGTTTCTCTTTCCACCTGCTAGCGTATTATGAGCAGTATGTAGTGTTACCATGGATTCTGCTATTGTTCAGTGTTGTGCTTTAGTCAGATGAGGTTACTTCAGTACTCCAGATGCCTTGGGTTTTTATTGAAAACAAAATGGAAATAGGTGTCTGTCTGCTTTTTCTTGTAGGTTTTGATGATTGTTTTTTTTTTTTCTTCTTTCACTAGATTTTAGTTTATTTAGAAGCCCATTCAACCAATAGGAATTTTCCATAAATCAGGTGTGTTTGACTTAATCTGCAGTCTTTATAAACAAATGGCTCTGAACGTTGATGTGATCTCTAGGTAGAAATAATTTGGACGTGGCGGGGGTGGAAAGATGAGATTCGGTTTCTATTCCAACTCTAAGCACTTCATTATATAGGACACTTTCAAAATGACCTTAATAAACTAGAGGAAGTGGGCAAAATTAGCAAGGTAAAATTTGAGAGATAAATATCGACTTCTACTGTTTAGAATCACAAAATGTAAAAGTACATAGCAGGGAGTAAACGGTACTAGAAGACAAACATGATAGGGCTTACTAAATGTGCTACAATTGAATGAGCTAACAGCATCTGAAAGAGATCAAAAGAAAATTACTTTTATGTAACTATTAACAATACTTCCCTTTAGGCCCCACTGTTCCTGTTTTGGACCCTGCATTTTAAAATAGGTGGTAGGAGGCATTTGTTACAGGACAGTAACAGAAGTCTTAATTTGGAAGGTGTGAGTTAGGAAGAACTCTGAAGGAAATAATTTTAGGGAAACAAAAGACTGGCAAAGAGTTTTTAAAATAATATTCGAGTATGTAAATAGTTGAGAGGAGCAAACTTGGTGTTGTGTAATCTCTCTGTGCCACTTGTAGAACAAATTGTGCTTTTGATTTCAGCAAAAACAGTGGTTAGATGTGAGGGATGCTTCCTAACTCTGAGCACTGTACTGTGGGAGGTTGCAGATTCGCCTTCCCTGGAGTGCCCTTTTAGGAAGGGTTTGACAGTCACTTGCTGCAGCTTGGTTTGGATGTTTGTGAACCTGCCCCTGCTTGGTGGTGCCTCAGCTGGTCCCTGAGATCCTGTCCCACCTCCCTCTCTGTGGTTTCACTGGGAAGAATTCCCATGGCTGTAACAGAACTAGCTTTTGTTGTTACAGCATGTGCTCTTGGTTCTAGCTAATGGCTTACAAATGTTTACAGCATGCAAGTACTTTACAATTAGGGATAGTGAGAGAAGAGCAGAACTCCTTCAGCTTCCCATTATAAACAGGAAGATGAGCTGTGCTCTTTGGCTGATGCTTGACCAGCATCCCCTGGTCCTTGCATTGTTGTCTATGCAGTTCTTTCTGCTGGCTTCCCTTTAATCTCATTTCTACACTCCTTACCTTTTTGGGCAAGAGGCGGAATGTGCCCTTTTCCCAGTTTGTCTTTGCTCACTGGCAAGCCAAGCACATCAGATAAGTGTTCTCACCAAGGGAAAGATGGAAGTTAATTTGTGCGCTCTGCTCTACTTGCTACCAGTTGTCACAAAATGTGTGACACTTCTGACTTTGACACTTCAGCTTGTGTATCAAACTTGGTTTGGTGAATGAAATTAAAAGTTATTACTGGGGAACTAATGCTGTGTAATGCCTAGAAGCAGCTAGAGAATCTTAGAAAAAGTACAATTGTTGTTGGGAATGATGTTAATTGAAGTTGGTTTGATATTTCACTGGATCTGAACCCTTCCAATGAGAATTGAGCATTTAGACTCTGATGGAGAGGAAAGGAGATGGTCCAGAGACTTAAGCATGCTCAGCATCATTAGTTGGTTTGTGAAGCGTGGGCGAATATGTTCCACAACTGTACACTCTGCTTTCCTGCATCCTTTAGGTATATCATCTCTCTCTTTAAAAGATAAAATAAATCATGGAGTATCTAAATGTAGAGGTGAAGGTCATGGGAAATCTGTTGCTAATTCAGGAATAAACACTAGATCCTCAGACTTGCTTAATCATGAAGTTCATATGTTACTCTGTACTTAAATCTTTTTCTGTATTTGTAGAGCTACTATTTTCCCAGCATAAAGTGAGAGCAAAGGCTCAGGAAATGCTCGAGGCTGAGATGTTGTTGTGGTTTAAGCCCAGACAGATGTCACTCTTCAAATACTACTTATTTGTGTACAGCAAACTACTGGAGGAACGACCTATAATTTCTTCCTGTAAAGAATATGAGAACAGCTTCAAGACTGTGTGCAAAATGGAGTCACAAGACAGAATAAGTGTATGCGTTTTTTAAAAGTGTCTTGGTTAACTAAAATTGTTGCAATTCTGAAGGAAAAACTGGTATACAGTTATCTCCATCACATATGCACTTGTTTGCCAAAGTGATGTTTTGTCCTGAATTACCCACATTACCTTCTGTAAGGGAAGATCTAAAAGTCGTCTTTAACTTAAAATCCAAGCCCACTTATATAGGAATTTTTTTTTTTGCATTGAGTTTCACATCTAGTCCTATACATAGAATTTTACCACAATGATTGTATAAAAAATGATTTACTGACGCTGATTTTTTTTTTTTCTTAACTTTGAACTGTAAGTTGAAGACTTAAAGTTGTCCTTTAATGCTAGAAACAGCTTGTAACAGTCCCAGTCATCTTTTCTCCATTAAGCTAGTTGAGCAGGTGTTGTCTTTGTTCTGTGCAGATACTTTCATGGTCCCCATCATTGCATTATTTGAGCACCTCCCAAGTACTTTCCTGAAAACATCCTGCTGGGGTAGGAAAATATTACTAACCTTAGTTTGTAGATGATCAGCTGAGATACTTGGTGATCTGCCCACAGCCAAGCTTGAAATCCGTGGGAGAGTTAAGAAGAAAACCTGCAGGCCCTGCTCACTGCCTTTACTAACAGACAATGCTGCCTTTTTTTTTTGCAGCAGTTGTGAACTTCAGTTGTGGGTTTATTAGTCGATGTTGACATTTCCACTTCAGTTGGTTTCAAGTTTTGCTACTGCCTATTCTTGTATGTAGCTTCTTTGTTTCCTTTTTTAAAATGGCAGAAAAAGTTCTGGAAGCTCTGAACTTCTCACTCTACTTATTTCCCACTGTATTAGAAGAGGACAGGAGGACTATTACTGGTTTGCCATCTGATTGATAAGTATTTAGAAGGGATGATCTGCAGCTGGCACATGTGCTGGAAGTTGAGTAAATGTGAATTTACTGGTATCAGTAGTTAAAGGTACTACTGTAGCTGTACAAAAATACAGTATGACCATCCTAAACAGTACTTCTTTGACAGCTCCAACTTTGATTTCTGTTGGTCCTGAAACTCACTTCAAGAATGCTTGAGTTTCCCTTTAGCCTCATCTACCTTACTGCATGTTTAGTTCTTTGAAGTGAGTGAACAGTCTGACTTTTCAGAGCTGGTGAGTGCTTGCCAGCTCATACTGAATTTGGAAGACTGTCCAAGAGGCCAGTTGCCCTCCGTGATCTCACTGACAAAGGATCATCAACATCTGAGAGAATGGAAATTCATGTCAAACTAGAAACTGGAATGTGTTTTTATGACCAAGTCCTATTGTGTAGCAGGTGTGTGCTGGTGTGATGTGAAATACAGTCTCTAACATGACTACAGGTTGCTGGTCTGGATGCAGAATTACAGAGGCAAATTGTAAGGATTCTGTTACGCAGCCTGTCACATGAGGTAAGACCAGAAGGGATTTTGATTTTTATGCTTCAAATTTTGTAGGATTCTGACTAAGCTCAGACTGGTGTCTGTTGGCTTCCAGAAAAGAATGACTGTTTTGTGTGTGATACAGAACTCTAACGCTATAGCACTGAACTGGCTAGTGGTGGTGTAACAATGACCTTGTACAAGGAGCATCCTACTGAGGGGAGCTGTAAAGCCGGTCTAGTCTGTCTTATATTAGGTCTCCTTCTTGCATTTAGGAATGAATAGGTTCCAGACACAGTGTCCTAAGCTGTTGCCGGTGCTCTTTTTTACTAAGTAATGATCTTAGAAAGTAGAACTTAAGTCTTTTAATGTGTCTTCCCTTACCTGTTTAATACCAGTGAGAATAATCTTGTGTTTCACCAAAACTACAAGTTTTTTGTTTCCAGCATCCTGCATAACTGGTGGTTTCTCTGAAAAGAGTTGAACAATTACTTGGTATAGAAGGACGACTCTAAAGCAGTTCTCTGCAAAAATCAAAGGTGAAGGTGTTAAAGCCAGACAATAAAACTTAGATCAAAGTATCTAGCAGCAGGGGCCAGGAAAGGAGCAGATTGTCCTTTAAGCTTCACTGTGTTGTGTAAGGTGTTACCTCTCTCTCTAATCAGATTTCGTGAGGAAAGCAAAGCTATTCTTTCCTGATGTAATTCAATCGGGGCCCTCAGCTAGATCAGCAGGAGAGGCACCTGCTTTTCTTGCTTTAGAATTGGTTGATATACCCCATTTTTTGATAGGAGTTGGTTAATCCATAACCCAAGCATGTGGCCACTGTAACACCTGCCATGCAGGTGAGCTTTTAGTCTTGTTAATATACAAATATAGTGTAGATTTTTGTATTAACCTTGCGCAAATACACACCCAGTGGTGATTGTCATAAGTAGGAGAATTTAATAAAATGAGATCATAAATGTCTAATGTACTTTTTGTTGGGCAATAAAGTTGCCCACATGTTGTAATTGAGGTCTGAAGTTAACTTGCTTGCTGGGGCCTCTCTAGGGTAGATTACTTAGGCTAATAGAGCACATGAAAAAAATGCTTTTTGTGCTCTGCTTTTCTTCCTGTTTTGCCCACTAGCCTGAACTCTGCCTTGGGTTGATGCCCACTGTAATATCGACTGCTATCAAACTCAGCACTTGAGAATTAGGCACATGTTGGAAACATCTGCTTGATTGAGACCCCCCAGAGTGACTATTAAGCTTTTGCCTCTGACATTCTCCAAAGTCTTTGGTTCTCTTCTTGTCTCCTGAGTGATCCTGATACAGTCCTTTGGAGATCTGTACAGCAGGCTCCTGTACTTCCTCGTTGTGCAGATACTGGGAAGTCAAGTGTGGGCTGAAGGTTTGGGTTCAGGCTGAAATTTTATGGAACTCACCAACATTGTATAAGTGACCACTGTGAAATTTAGATCTGATTCTGCCGCAAAGTTTCACGCGTGTGATTTCTAATGTGCACTGAGAGAGGCGTTACCTGGCTTACCAGAACCTCATGAGTAGGTGTTTGGGGAGGACCACATCCAGTTGACTAAGTAAGGAAGGGCTGAATTAAATCTCATATAGATAAGATGGTGGTACAGATAAAAAGGAGTTGTTACCCATCAATGTATGTAAGAGTCCCACTGAGAGGAAGGGAGTTTCATTGTGTAAGAAGGAATTTGACAAGATTTGTGCCAACTCTGTTATGTTACAGCTATGTTTTCTGTGTCCAGGAGCATGTTGGTGAGCTAACAGCCTTACCAAGCAGGATCCCAGGACAGTCTTTGCCCTAGAAGCAGCACAGACATGTAGAGGACCTAAGGCTTACCTTTGTAAGTTTGTGCCTGGTGTGTATTTGTAAGCTGAACTGCAACTCTTAACTATTAGAGAAAATCATAGAATCCCAGACTGGTTTGTGTTGGAAGGGACCTTTAAGCTCATCCAGTTCCAACCCCTGCCATGGGCAGGGATACCTTCCACTAGAGCAGGTTGCTCCAAGCCCTGTCCAACCTGGCCTTGAACACTGCCAGGGATGTGGTAAGTAAAAAGAAAATGGGGAAGCAGAGAGACAGAAGATGTTAAAGACTAGGACAAAAAAAGAACAACAAAAAACCCAAAGAAATAGAGTGTGGTTTTTTGTTTGTTTTTTTGTTTTTGTTTTTTTTTTTGGGGGGAGGGGGGTTGTTTTTTAAAAAAAGGGTTTTTTGCATAGTATTTTTCTCTCTCTCTCTTTTTTTTTTTTTTTTTTTTTTTCCCCCTGTCCTTTTGGGCATGAGAGTATTTTTAGTTCTCTAGTTGTGATCTTAGCCAGCAGAGGGAGTTCAAGACCCCGCTTTAGACTGACCATGCAGGTTGGGCTGGATGATCAGCACTTCTGGATGCACTTAATGGAACATTCTCAGCATAGCGAAGTGCTGGGGCCTCAGTCAAGGGGTTGGAATACAATCGGCTTTTGTGTTTTATGGCAAAATGTAAGAAGGTATGTTTTGAGGCACTGAATATTCGGTAATACACATCTGTTTGTATCAGAATGTTTGTATTTTGAACACTTCTACGTTGTGCTTGGAGCATGAAAATGTAGTAGTGAGAAGGTGAAACCTCTTACAAAGTACCCAATCCAGTTTCATTGTCCTATCTGAATGAAATAAGTACCACTAACTGCTAATGAGTCTCAAAACTCTTTCTGATCTTTGAGAACCCCAGAGAGCAGCAGTGGACAAAACATTCTGGAAATAACCTCAAAATTTTAACACAGTGATCAGATTTTCTTGTAGACAGAATTTTTCCTTTCTTTAAGTATTTAGTGTGTATTCCAGGACTTGCGTGTTCTGGTGGCTACGTCTTGTGTGCCAAAGCAAGAATAATAATGAAATATGTGAAAATAAATCAAGCATTGCTCAGCTTCCTTTCAACCTATAATTGTGGTTCTTCTGTAACAATAAGCTCTCAACTGAGCGTTCATGCATTGAGCAGTCAGGGTCTCTTGCACCATCGCAAGCTGATAACTGAAAATGTAAACCACACTTTAAAGTAATTCATTGTGCAAACTGGTCTTGTACATGTTAAATTATACTAATTTGAGCAGATGCACATGTTGCAGCCCTAGCAATCTGGGCAAATTCTTCAGAACTGAGCAGCTTGTTCTTGTGTGCAAATACCTAGTGACAAAAACTTCTTTGCTAGTTTCTTGTATTTCTTTAAATTGGCTTTTTACAAATGTATATTTATACTGCAAGGAAAGCTGAAGTGTTTAAACATTTGAAGACTTGATTATAGGTGGGGGGAATAAGATACAAGTAAGAGCATTTCCCCTTTTCACTTAACGCTGATAGGCTAGCACTTGGGTTTATATACCACTGCAAAATTAATTTAGATGTAGTAGTAAGGAATAAAACAAGTTGTGCTTTGTAAAGAGACCAAAGAAAGGAACTGAACAGTCCCCAAGTGAGAACAGTGAGGGGAATCGGCATGTCTGGCATTGACATAATTCAGTGAAATCAATGCTTTGATCAACTATAAAGCATAACAGCTGTGTGAAAGGTTTGCTGTGCTTAGCTGGCATTATCTCTTGTGTAAAGGAAAGTACATTGTAAACCAGTAAAAATTAACTGCCAGAGCACAATGATGTTTTTGTGACTGGGAATTCAGATAAAGTTTTGCTTCTGTTGGCAGCATGATAAAAAGAACTGGGGCCATTTGCATACAGGTGAAGAGAGGAAGTGATGTGCCATGTTCCACAGAGGCCAAGGCACCACAGGTATGTAAGTGCTTTAGCTCTCAGTGCTGCCTTTAATTTAACTTGATGGGGTTTTTTTTTCTCCTGGTTATGGAGTAGGATGACATCGTCTTAGGAAAGGGGCAATACCAGGAAAAGTCGTTGGATGGCAGCAGAGCATTTACCACTTCCCGTGGCATTCCAACAAAATAAGGGCAGCAGGAACTATAGTTCTGCCTAATTCTGATACCAGTAGGTGCAAATGAGATCTCGGAATGGTGTCTATGGTGAGAGAGGACGATGTGTTTGAGAGACTGATTTCTTTCCAGAAGTGTGTTTGCATGTCTGTATGTATCTGTGTCTCTGTATAAAAATATATATTTGTGTATAAGCATGTCTGTACATGTACATATAAAAACTGTCTCTGTGGCATCTTCTGGTTTTAGCTCTGTGGTAGAATAGTGAGGGGCTTTAATGTCATGGTAACACAGAGAAGGACAACAGCCTTGGAGGCATGAGCACTGCTTTGGTAGGTCAAAATGAGCACATCTCTCTCAGTAACATGCTTCCCATAGTTAATGTAAGCCACCACTTTGCTTAAGGAGCAATTAGGAGGTAGATACTACAGCCAACAGAGCTGCCTAGCAGAAGGCACAAAACAGAGCATGAGGAAAGGTGGCAATGATGGCATAATGGCAGTAAAACTTCATTCCTTATGTTTGGACCAGACGTTATGAGGCTGTTATATTAGATGATCTTGTCTGTTGTATCTGCAGTGATTTAACTACAGTGAGTTCAGTTAATCCCTCTGTTTTCTCTTATTAGCTTAACTAATTCCTTTGTTAATTGTTGCATCCACACAGCTCTGTGCTTATTTGTGTTTGCCTGTAGAGGGGGGAAATGTCCCTACATTAAAGTTTTCATTATTTGCTTCTATGCTTTAACTTTTGCAGAGGGTTAAGGTGTAGATTGGGGATTATGGTACTGAAGGTCAAGTGTACAAACTCTTATTGTGATACCTGTGTTTGGCTCTAATGTGCATACTAGGAAAGCAGTTGTCGGTGAGAACATGATAGTAGAAACAACACTGAGCTTTGCTCGGAGAAGCTGTGGCTGCCCCATCGCTGGCAGTGTTCAAAGCCAGGTTGGACAGGGCTAGGAGCAACCTGGTCTAATGGAAGGTGTCCCTGTGCATGGCAGGGGGTTGAAACTGGATGAGCTTTAAGGTCTCTTCCAACCCAAATCATTCTATGAGTCCTAGATCTGTAGAAGACTTATTTGAAGCCATTTTGGAATTAGGTGAGCCTGTGGAGATGAAGTGAATTGGTGGTAGAACATCAGGATGACTGATGGGAGTGCCGTCAATTGTTTGTAGCACACGTAGCAGAATTTTCTTACTTTATTTTGGACGAAAACACTGGTTTAAGAAAGGCTGATAGCAAAGAAACTTATAAAGCTATTTATTAGAAGGTCATTGTAACTGTTCTAGTACTGATGTTTCATGTCCTTTTCAAGACTGTGTGCAGCTTCTGACTCTTGAGGACTCAGCTCTCTGAATCTCAACTTTGTTAGCAGGTTAACTTAGTTAATAGGTTTTTGGAACAAATTGCCTCTGGCTTTCATTTTCTTCACATTCAGGGATTTGTCAACCTGATTGCAGAGAAAACACAGTGTCTATTGTCCTGTTCCTGTTTTATATGCTGACAATGGAAAACCTTTCTTTTTCCCACAAGTTTGCAATGACTTTCTCATTTTCTCTAGGGTTTACTTCAAGAGGATAACCACCATTTCTTCCCAGTTCAGCTTCCCTGTGTCAGAGATATTTGATGGTTTGCAGTAGGTGGAAAAGGGCAGTTTGCAGGCTAATTGCATGTGTACCTGTGTTGTGAAGGATGCAATCTTAGGGCAAATCTCTAGGAGACATAAAAACATCATGTTAACAAACTCGCATGAGGCTCTAGAAGATAAGTACTGACTGGTGTGTAGAGTCCTTCCAGCCTCAGTGACTGCAATCAAAGGTCAGATCTGCCAGCAACACTAGCAGAAATTCCTGAAGGTTCCCTTGGATCTACCTGGGATTCAGCAAAAGTGTGTCCAAACCCTCACATGTTTAGAAGGGTGACTTTTAGGCTCAACAACTTGCCTATTTTAATGGAAGTTTATTTAAGCTGAGAAGCCTGGCTCTACACAAATTCTCTACACAAATACTCTACACAAATTCTGAAGCAAAGAAAGGGGAAAAAAGGTACTGTCAGTTTGGACAAGGGCAACCTAAGTCATCAAAGCATTCTTCTATTTTTTGAGGTGAAATGCAGTTACTCTGAAGTGACAACTCAGAGTACATGTGACAATATGAGCACTGGTGGCACCTGGCAGTTTGAGGTGCCTTTGTGTCCTGGCATGTGTACTATCCTCATGGTGGAAGTGATTTTGCAGGGAGATTTGAACAGACACTGAATAGGAGCTATAATGCTGACAGGTAGTGGTACAGCTACATCTGCATGTGGTAAACAATCTGTGTGGCTGCGTTGATATTGTGAATTCTTCTGTAACACAGTCTAGGACATTCCAGGTAAATTCTACCATAGATGCCCAAAGAAGCATCTGTGCTTCTTGCTCTTGAGCTTTTTGCATGTTCTTGGTTAAGTCCTGACTCATTACGCTTATTCACTGGTAAACTCAACAATTAGCACACAGGGCTTTATGCCTGTTTTCCAGTGTACCACAGGCTGTTGGAATTTCATGTGGCCTTATATAAAAGGAAGTGAATGATTATGTATTATTCATGAAATATTGTTTCCATCGTCTTGCCTGTTTCCTTTCCCTCAGTTCACCAACAGAGGATTTATCACCTACTTAATTTAGCTTAAATTCAGGGATAAACTACTTGAACTACCCTCCTTAAAGAGCTGTTCCTGCCGGGTTTTGGCCATAGATCTAAATCACTCTGTGCTTTTGGAATGCGTGATGTATGCTGTGTACCATGCTAAGCTAGGAGGTATATTCTCTCTGTATCTGAGTAACTTTCACAGCAAAAACATCAGATGTCCCTTTTCAAGCAGGATGGCGTTCTGAAGCTTCATTGTTCTACTTTAGAGCTGCCAAGTGGATGCCTTTCTGGAATGTGCATTTAACCTTTTCAGATCTGCCTGACAGTCTCTGGTCTGCGTGAGGGAGATGATGAGATAAGGTGACTGTAATGCTCCATCTTGATGTGAAACTGATGTCTCTTTCTATAGCAGTCTTGGCTGACAGCTCAGTGCATGCTCAGGGAAGTTCTTCCATTCTCCTTGTTGCATGCTCTACCAAGTTGGGTTAAAACTAGTGCTGTGTAGTCTGAGAATGTATCCAAAGGTGGAAACTTGAGCTCCATGGGAAAGAAAACAGATCCTATTGGCATCTTCGAATGGGTTAGTCCTTGCAATAGCTCAGTAAGATTTCCCTGACTAGAAGGCTGGGATTCTGAGTTCCTGCTTTCTTAAGAGTGGTAGAAATTAATCTACTCAGCAGAATTTGTGGTTAAGTTGCTTTTGGGCTGTTCTACAGAAGAGGGAATGATTTCTTTATTGCACTGAAGAGTCTGAAATATTTCCCCTGGTTTCAGTGGCCTTTGGTCAGACATGTGATGTGTTATGAAAATAGCAGAGAACGTCTGGTTTTGACCCTAAAAGCAGATAGGCATCCATAGCCTAGCTTTTCAGATTTTCCAAGTGCTTTGCCACTAAGAAATGAAGTAAATCATTGCTCTAAGATTATCAGTAAAAAACCTTTCGATGCTGAACATGTTCAGAAGCAGTTTTCAGAGGGTCACCCTAAGTCTTTTGAAGTTGTTCTGTATCCATCTATAAATACGGTCTCTCATAGGACAATTTTTACAAACGGAATGTTTTCCTACTTGTGTTCAGGCAGCTCAAGGAAGAAAAAGGAGTGATTGTGAACAGGTATTCATTGTTCCAAAGTACCCTTGAAAAGATAGCAAGACTTGAATAAAACCAAATTTGCCACCATGATTTAATATTTCAGAGATGCTTAGAGTAAAATGTGATTACTTCTTATGGTATAAAACTTCATAAAAATAAATGTTTTTCCAAAATTAGTGATTTAGGTTCTAAAATGCTTGGCATGTTTTTATGTGCTTTCTGGGATTCCTTTTGCAGACGTAGATAAATGTGATTAATATCACTCCAGTGAGCATTTACCTGGGGCAAAGGCAGTTTCTTTTTATTCTCAGTTTCTCGTGGTAGTGACTAGAGTCTGGATATGGTCTCTGCTGTGTTTTACTAGTACACAGATCAGTGAATAATCTCTGTCTGAAGGAAATGGTAACCTAAAAAGACAGGATGAGGAGATGGACATAGAGAGAAGTAATGATAAAATAAAATAACATTAATTTCATTTATTTCTTTTGTTCTTTTTGAGAGAAGGTATCTTCTGAGGGAAACTAAGTGGGTTGGTGCAGGAAAGGAGCTGGATGAGCCTGCACAGGAAGGTAAAGGATGGTGGAATGAAGCTGATGTGAAACAAAAAAAAATTAGAAAGGAGAGGAGAAAGGTGGCTCTGAACTGGGGACCACTTCTCTGTCCTTGAGAGGCATAGGGAATTTTTACATGTATGTATTTACGTGTATTGTATGTACCTGTGTGCTCAGTAGCAGGCATCCGTCCTTGTGTGCTTTACTAGTGCTTTCTCAGAAAGTGTGTCTGTCTGAAGATTTAGCAACATTCTTAGCACTGTACTAGGCTTTTATTTTTGTCTTGGGGAAAAGTCAGTATCAGAGAAACATCCTTTTTTTGAATGTGGCTTCCCATAGTGTCCAGTGCCTCCTTAGGGCTCCAGTGCTGTGGGCACAAGGTGACATACTATCCCAATGGCAGCATGGCAAAGTTCCAGTATGGTCAGTGATGGAATATCTCGTGGTTTGAGGGGCACTCCTGACTTGGTGTAAGGCAGTGGAGTGTTTTATGGCAATGGTTTTGACACAAAGATTGTAAAGACAATTCATCTGTATGTCATGGAATTTAGCAACAACTTTGGTTTCTGAGATCCCCAAATACCTTTCTAAAGCTGTATATTAAGGTCGTTTTCAGAGACATGTTATTCCTTGGACAAGGTTCAGCATTCAGAAATGGATTTGGAGTGTAAGGGTTACTGTTTCCAGTATCTCAGAAGCGTTATAGTCTATCCTCAGAATTTTGATTAACCACCTCCTTATTCATTGATGGGGGAAAAGAACAGGTAAATTGGGAACCTTCTTGGGTTTCAAAACCCAAAGCACACAAGGGCCTATTCTCTTTGTAATAAGCATCTCTGCTGAAGTGCTCAGGAAAAAGCGAAGACATGAAACACTAGATTATTAATTTTTTTTCTGTGGATTGGAGATGGCTTTGGAGTTATTTTTTCACTTAGCCAGGAAAGTTGATTATTGTTACTAATGCTACTTCTAATGTTTCACGTTAAGGAAATGTTTGAGCAGTAAGCATTTTTCCCACAGCAATGAAACAATGTACCTTTCCCTGCCAAAGATCACATTGACATATATCTTCATCGTTCCTGTAGCTGGAAGGTGAACCTTGGAATTTTTCCAGTACTCCAGCTGCCAATTTACCATCATTGATGATTATCAGGAGTCATTTGAGTGAGGTGTCTGATGTATAGCAGAGCATGCGTGATCTATTAGCTGTTTCTTGGGGTCTTGTGTTGGTTTATGGAAGGCTGCACTTCATAACTGATTGTAGTTTACTGAAAGACGGCTCCTGTGATAATGAAGTTGTAGAGCACTGATGAGTTGCTGTGGGTGTGAGATGAGGGGGCAGAGTTTGCTGGCACCCACACTATAAACTGAATACCTAATTCAATTCCTTGGCACTTAGTGGAAGTTCAGCTATTGAATTCAGTGAGAAAAGGCACGTGCCCAGTGCTTTTTTGACTTAATGTTCAGCTCTGTGTCCCCAGCATGTTACATTATCTGATGAGAACGATACTATGAGATTGTACAAGTTACTTGCATTTGGTATAATTCTCAGTTAAGTAGAAAGAAAAAGAAAACAAAGACCATAAGGATAAGGAAGTTCTTACTTCCATTCGAAAGAAATTGGATTCTTGTCATGTGAAGGTATAGATACTGACATATAGTAATACATTAATAATAATAATAATACTGTATAATAATACAGGTAAATACTGACTTGTATTTATCAGTAAGTGAGACAGCAACAACATATCATGTCAAGATAATGCACAAGATGTGGTGAATGCTCTGAACACTGATTTGAGTTGATTTCTCTAATGAAAATTTTATCACTAGTGAGATTAATTGTTTTTTTTCCTGTGACAACTAAGCACTTAGCATCATGCTTTGCATCTGTGCCTTGTTTCAGCAGTGGAGCTAGTAAGCTAAGCTATAAACCTAGAAGGAATTAAAACTGATCTTAGTGTTTTATGATCCTTCTATTTCGATCTAGTGATGCTTGTTTCGTTTTGAGTTTTTTCAGTTCTGCATTGTTAGGATTACATATGCCATATGAGAATTTATTTAAAGATCACTTTTATTGGAAGTAAAATAAAAACTGGAAAACTTTCCGTTATTCTAAGGCTTTATAACAGCTTGTGTATACCAAGTCTAAATTTGGAGCCAGATTTGACTTGTCCTTTAAAACAATAATAGCCTCAGAACACTGCTAATAAATGCTGGAGGATTTGTCAGTGCTCAAACAAGTTGAAGGTATTTGGATTGTTTGCCACACAGCCTTTGCACAGATTTTTGGGCTAGAATATATGGGTCTGCATTGGACTTGCCTAAATAGCTGATCATCTAGTAGTAGGTGTGTAACAGCTACCCTTATTCTTTGTA
Organism: Nestor notabilis; assembly: GCF_000696875.1. Lineage (NCBI taxonomy): Eukaryota > Metazoa > Chordata > Aves > Psittaciformes > Psittacidae > Nestor > Nestor notabilis. The sequence goes on from NW_009910021.1 coordinate 45,177, forward strand.
GTTGACCATAGTTTTTTAACATTTTCATAATCTATTAATCATTTAACCCTGTATAAACCATTTATAAATGTACCCTGTATTAAAAAAAAAAAAAAAAGTGTGACTGTTCATTTTTTTTCCTCAAGTTTAATATTAAAGGCAAGTCCAAGGTCAAGATGGGCACCGAGAGGCTTTAGGGAACTGGTGTAGTTTATATTTTGGCCAGTCAGCTGAGGAACCACGTGGAACTAAAATTAGTAAAGTGTGTGCAGTGAAGAAAGTTCACACGGTGTAATATGCTGTGGGCAGTATTAGCGTTGATTTACCCAATCTGTTAATGGTGTGGTCTGTCTAGACCTTTGGAACATTCCTTAGCTCCTTATTTAATGTAGGAGGAATCATTTCTGAAATTAGCATATAAATTGTCCAGAGTCAGCAGCCCTTTAAAGCAGTGTTCTAGCCTTGTGTCATGGCACAATAATTGTTCAAAGTAAACCACCACCACCCCACCACCCGCCAAACTTCCCAGTAGGGCATGTTTTAATGAAGAAGCTCTTGACTTCAGATTACATTCTGAAAAAGTGCACAAACCTGAGAACATTTATTAAGTTTAAAATGAGGAAATGTTCAGGATTTGATTTAGTTAAGTTGTATTTGTTTAGTCATGTTAATAAGGGAAGTGTATTATGATAAGGAAACATCTGGCAAAGTCTGTTCATGCAGAAAGTTTACATATATGTAATTGAAATTGGAGGCTTTTCTGACTTGGACATAAGGTTTTTTCCTTTCCTTGGTCTTTCACAGAACTTGTATAAAAGCCATGCTGCGTGGTGTGGTCATTCCAGGGCTCAGCCCTGAATAAGTGAGAAAAAGACTGCTCCTGGGACTGAACACCAGGTTGCTGCAGAAAGGAGGTGCGAGGAACCTCCTCCCTGGCTGTTGTTCTTTTCTTGGCTCTTTTGAAGTTCCATTCTTACTTCTTCCCACTTCAGTTGCCAATTGTAACACACAGAGACCTATTCCTAGGTTCTTATTTTCAAGAGAAGGTAATATAACATAAAGCCAGGTTGGACGGGGCTTGGAGCAACCTGGTCTAGTGGAAGGTGTCCCTGCCCATGGCAAGGGCTTGGAACTGGATGAGCTTTGAGGTCCCTTCCAACCCAAACCAGTCTATGAACCTATGATAACATCCATTCAGCTTCTGAATGTGTGTAGGAATTGGGAACTTGATTTTTAGACACAATAGATATGCACACAGAGACAGAAATGACAATATGGTGTGGTAGGTTTCTTTGGCATCCATCTGAGATGACCACACTGAGCACTGAAGCCAATAAAATCTTTGTTCTCCAGAATCATGTGTTCTGAACATGCCATGAGCTTTACAGAAAAACTATGCCAGGAATGTTGCTAGAGACTTTGATATGTTGATTTGGTACTTAGTTTTTATCTCCCCTGCTCCAAAAGCCGTGTGCTTTAATCACAATGAAATCAATTGCCCAGGTCACAGAGAAAAATAAATGGAAAATAATGTAATTACAAAAACTCCTAAAACAATGTTTTTATATGTAACTGAATAAAAATGTTAAGTTGGGTTATTTCCTACCTTCCAAGGGTTAAATACTGAATTTTGACTAAAAATGCCTTATTAAAAGTCTTTTTCCATTCCAGAAAGGTTTGACTTGTGGCCAGGAAAGCCTCCAAGATGCTGTATCTTAATTTTGTCATGGTCCCAGTGTCCATCCATATGTTACCCTTGTGCTCTGAAGAAAACATGTGTTTTGGGGGGGGGGAGAGAACATTTTTCTTTTCTTTCCTTTTTTATTTTTTATTTTTTTTTTTTATTTTTTTTTTCCCTTAAAAGATAGTGAAGAACTGTTCAAGGAGAAAAACCAAACAACAAAACCAAACCAAATCCAGCTGCCTCAGAATGAAATTAGGTGCTTACCTGATGCTAAAGTAGGGCATGGGAAGAGTCAATTTGCAAACTCTTTAGCCTGTCTTCTGTTCAGGTAACTAAAATGATATACATAGGCAGCCCCAGTGACCTGATTGCCATGTCATGGTTAAGCTTCTTTTAATTCTAGTATGAAGATCTCGAAGTTTGGGTTTTTTCTTTGTTTGCCTTTTTTTAACTTTTATTTCAAAAGATCAACACAGATAGCTAAACGTAGAGTAGTGATAGATGCAGAACTACGTGCAGCGAGCAGGGCTTGTGTTCTGTGCTAGTGCCCTGCCTGGCACGGGGAGGTCTTGGCTGGTGTCTATGGGACACAAAACAAAACTCAGGGTAACAACGTGACAGGCAAACGACATGGCTTGAAGTAGAACACCGGAGTGCGGGCTTTGAGTTGTACATTCCGGTTGGGGTGAAGCGGGTACACAGAGCCTTCCCGCTGGAGTGAGCGATAGCAGTTATTTTGTGACAGTGAGCTTAGCAATGGAAGACTTGAATTTAGTTCACAGGCCTTAAAGAGTGTCTGATCCCGAGATAACTGCTCCAAAGTGTCAGAATGTCCCGAGCGAATCAGTGCAGGCTGCTGCTCGTGCAAATGTGAGGCAGGTTGTGCTGCTGTGGGACAGGAACAGATTTGGAGAGGTGCTATGCGAAGGCTCAGCACAGTTCCCACCCCACCTCTGCCAAGTCGGGGATGGTCCTTGTGACTTTGACAAGCACCTCCAGGGGATCAGATTTGGGCTTATTTCACCAAGTTTGTGGCCTAAGAGAGACCCAGTCCTGTGACATGAAAGGTTGCTGAATTCATGACTACAGTGGGTGGTGTTTGTGGGGCACAGGGTTCTATTCTTACAGTCTGCACGTTGCAAGAGCCACGTGTTTTTGAGTGGTGGACAAATGGCTTTGGCTCTTCTTTTCTGTGCTCCTCTCTTATATCTTGTGTTAAACAACATATGCATGTTTTTGTTTTCCTTTTAAGATGTTTCTGCTTCAGTTGCACTTTAAATGTCTGAAGGACTCCCCCCCTGTCCCTTATTACTAAATTTAATTGGAATTATGGTGCCTATCAAAAAACATTTCTGCAAGGTGACCTGGAAATAATACTTTTCTTTCATCTATATACCAAACATTTGTAGATTGTTAAAACATCACAAATATAAAAGTCTTGTTCACAAAGAAATGACTTTATATGAGCACAGTAAAATATGAGATTTCATTATATACAAAAAGGCTACATTTTGTATTCTTGGTTCACAGAGCAAACCTCCAACACATGTGGAATGCATGGCAGGATGTAAGACCCTCTAAGGGCTGTATGCAGATATGTGAAAGGGAAGGGGAGGAGGGGGGAGGAAGGAAAAAAAAGGCAGTTGTGAGTCTGAGGAAACGACCCCTTTCAGTAACAAATGGAGCATGTGCTCTGGGTCTCGGGGAGGATTTGTGCTGAGATCTTGCTCTCCATGTGTGTGCATTCCTGGGAATCAGACAGGTGTTAAAGTGAAATGGTGCCCAGAGGACGCAGCACCCTCCTATGCTATCAGCAGCCTAACCACGTGACAGATCCAAAAGCAGCCAAGCACAACTGCTGAGTGGTTTGCCAAGGGGTTAGATGCCAAATGCTTAGAGAGAGTATCCTTGCCAGCTTGGCACCTTTAGGCCATGTGGTTGCTGCTGGCATGGAGTTGTCATTGTAATGTACTGGGGAGAACGGAACCAGAAACTGTTTTAATAGTTCCTTGTGAATGAAGATCTCTTATTGTTGTGAGTATAAAATATTAATTACCTTACAAATGCGTTTGAGAGGCTGTGCATGGCTTTGGCATCTGCCCAGGCTTGCAGTGGTGAAATCGGGATTGCCTCCTGGCAGTTGAATTTATTTATGTCCTGTCCCCCCCACCTGCCCTCAGCATCACACTGGAAAAAAGAGGGGAACTATTTGGAAACAATTGACGTTTGGAGAAGGATGTTCATTGGCTTCTGGGATTTGGACCAGTCCCTGAGCTGGTGCCTTAGGAGTGGGTTGAACCAATGCTGTAATCTTTTGGCACCTGTTGCAGTTTTTGGCAGTGGCACAGGACAGCTTTAATTGCACTGTAGCTGGAATAGCGAGCATATGTCTAATGCCCATCCCAGAAAGAATAACCTACCGCCCTTAATGCCTTTCCTATTATTTTTCTTCCACTTTCTCTTTTATGCATCAAGCTGCTGTTAGGAGTTATCGTTGCAGGCAGACAAGCACCCAACAGTATCTTCAAAGCAAATAAATCAAGGATAAAGCAAGAAAACAGGAACCAGTAGAGTTCTGTATTATCAGATTCCAACTGCTTTTCGCATTTGATTTTGAGTTGATGTTTGTCCCTGCATCTTTAAGAGTGATAAACAAAGGACTTCAGGCAAAATGAAACATGTGCTGGTGTCTGAGATGTAATCAGAAGAGGCGTGTTTGGGTTTATAAATACGTTTATCAAAATAACAAAGTACGTATCTTCAAGGAGAGGATTCAGTGGATCCAATAAAGTCTCTGCCTACATGTCTCTGTGCTGATGGTACATCTGTAAGTGGCTGCAGTCCAGCAAAGCTCTTAAGTGTATGCTTAACTCTGAGCACAGCTTGGCTACAGCAATGTTGCTAACTTTGGCATGTGAGCTTTTATGCATTTGGGGCATTCACATGCCTAGTGTGAAGCACGTGCTTGTGTGCCCTTCTGGATAACTCTTTTTTTGTGTCCTACAGGCCCGGAGCCAGGGGTATGAGTCCAGTTTCCACCTTCAGTTTCCTGCTCCTGTAGAAGGTATTGAAGTTGACATTAGGGCCGTATGTCACCTACAGCTCTGAGGTTTTTAGCCTTCATTTGAAGATCACTGAAATACAGAGGTACAAAGCCCTTTTTATTATACTATGAAACTGACTAAAACCCCATTATATTATGAAGCTGACTGATGCTGTGTGTACTTTACCTTTCCTGTTGCCTTAGAATCAGTCCAAGGATGCCCAGGGATCTCTTGAACACAGTCTAAAATCTGCCTACCAAAATGTGGTGTTTGCTTTTCTGAAGGTGTCTGTCTGTAAGCCACCAGAGCAGTTCATTAGGCTCTGATGGACAGGCACATTCTTAGAGATTGGATTAGTAGGTTTACATAATGAGATTGTCCATAAAGGCCCCTACTGTTTAAAATCACTATTTAAAATACATTAGCACTACAGTCTGTGCAGAATTTAGTGTTTGCTGAAAATGACTCCAAGTAACCCATGCAGAATTGTGGCAAAGGCAGAGAGCGTAGTTGAAAAACTGGCATCCTCAGATATCCCCACTGCTGCATCACAGTGTGTGTGTTCATAGTGCCTGACAGCCTGAGAGTTAGGTATGTTAAACTGATCACTGTGTTTGCTGCCTTGTGTAGTCAGTCTTGAGAGCTGGGGTGGTTAGATTTGAAGAGAAAGTTCTCTGGTTCTTACAGTGGTTCTTGAAATTACAACTCACTTTTGTCATCTAGAAAGTCACTGGAAGATCTTAGGCTTCCTGTCTCCCTACAGATTTCAGGCAATATGAGCATCAGTAAAGGCAGCTCAGCAGATAAAGCTCTCAAATGATACACAAGGAGAATTTAATCAAATATAATCTAATTGTAACAGCTCAGATCTCACTAAGTGCCTCTGTCAACATACCTGACTTAGGAAAGGGAAAATAAAAACAGAAAAGAAACATTCCGTCAGTCGCAAACAACTCAATTTATAAGTAAAGTCCAAGCAAGCAAACTCTGGTGTGTGCAGTTCAGAGTCCACTTGGATATTTCCTGGACTACCATCTGCATCAGAAAGTTGCTGGACAAATAACTCTGATTCTCTCCAGTAGCTTCTTGGTATGCCTGAGGTGGGATTCCAAAAGAGGAATAGCTAGCAAGTTGTGTTTTGTTTTTACCTTCATCAAAGCCTGTTTGTATTACAGGGATCATAGTCCATCTCTAGTCTTCGGTACCTGTACTCATTTATTTTAAGCAAGTTAATTTCTTCGAGATCATAAGAAATCCAGATGGGAGGAAAAAAATATCCTGTTGTGAGACAGTTCTTATCTGGTGCCCTGAAATAATGGAAAATGTCTTTCTAAATATACTCAAGAAGTCCACTTGTGGGCCAGAACCCAAATTTCCTGGGGAAAGTGGGGGTGGAAAAGACAGCAAATGCAAGTTTGAGAAATACTGTAAAATATCTTTGTCCAGCTTTTTGCCCCTGGAGGAGGAAGTGAGGAATTTAGAAAGCAGCACATGTGACAGATGCTGCTCAAGATGCTTAACACATTACTTAAAGATGCTCTGTAACCATGATGTGCTGTGTAATAAAAGAATGGGAATGGAACGGAAGAAGAACAGTCCAGATTTACTGTAACCACATCTGTAGCCTTATCACTCTCACATGATGTAAAGAGGTCAACAAATTCCTGCTAGTTCCTGGAATATTCCTAAACGTATTTCTGCAGCTCAAAGCAACATCAGATTAGGGAGCCCTCAGGTTACCTCCAAGTGAGCTGGCATTTCTGTAGTAGATTACCACACAGGGATACTAGTTTCAGTGCCAGAAGCAGTAAAGCTCTGTTACTGCCATCCATAGTTAATTAGCTCGGGTGTCACACCGAGCAAACATGACTGTATTGCTTCTGGTTCTGCAGCTAAGTTAATTGAGGCTGGCTTGAGGATCTTTGCCCCAGTGTGCAGCACAGACATACCCAGGAATGCACTCCTATTGTTGACTGAATACTGTATTTTCTCATAAATGTGGCAGGAGTATAATTGCAGGGTGGAAAAAGAAGGCCAATATACATTCACTTCACTTTAGAAACTAAATTAAACCTTTGACTTAACTCACTTCTATACCAGCTCCCTGCAGGCATTTCTACAGGCTTCATTAGAGCCAACCCAGGGGCCATGGAAAAGGTCTTACAAAAGACTAGCCAGGAAGCCAGTCACAGTCCCAGATCCTGCTGCTACGGAATACAATCTGCCTCTTGGCACCTCGGCCTTGCAGCTGCCAGGCACTCTCCTTATGTGGTCACTGGTGTTGGCTCTGGGGCTGGAGCAGATAGATGAGGAGGGCTGAGGGGGAACACATTCATCACTGCCAGCAGTGAGTGGAGGCAGTGCCAAGTCACTATGTAACTAGGCACTTGTGCCAATTTGCTCAGTAATTGGATTGCTATTTGAAAAATTAAAGTGGTGTCTAGAAAATTCTAACCTTTGCCTTTACGAAGTTTGAAGCTCAGAGGCTGAGCAGGAAGAATGGAGGGGATCAAACATAGGTGTTCAAGGAGAGCAAATGTAGGAGGTAATTTGATTACTTTCCAAGGTGTTACACCAGCCTCAGAAGCAGCTCTGTGTACCAGAGAGACAAAGAGCAAGACACAGTGCAGTGGAAAGCTGTAATGTTACGGAAAAGCTGTAACCCGGTGCTTACTAAGGAAAATCACTGTGGACTTGTCAGCTGAAAGCCATTTGTACAAAGAAAACATGTAATTAGAGGGAAGGGCTTGATATACGTGCTGTATTTTTTTTTAAGACAAAACCCCCTTAATTGGACATTATATTTTCATTTTTTTCTGAGCCTGCAGATTAGTTGCTTCTGTCTGCTGTATACATTGCTCTCAAATACATGCTCTGAACAAATCCGATGTGCTAATACTGAGTATAAATGATCTTGAATTATCCAGCTACAGAGAGAATTTCTGATTCGGAAGTATGCCTCTGCCACAAGCCATTTCTGCTCCCCCTGAAGTCAAATTCAGACCTTGCTTTGACTTCAGTAGAAGCCTAATTACATCCAAAAATATAATTACCTAAACAGTCTTTCAGGTGTTTCATTATTATTTGCAGTTCAGCTCACTGGCCACCCTTACGCAGCTGAAAACTTTGAGCATATGGATACGGGGGATTATAAATTGTTCCTAACATAGTATTTGTAGTTCGAAGTATAGTGCAGTTGCTAGTAGGCGTATAAAAGTAGTGCCTGTGTTCTTCATCACTGCGAGCGGAAACTCAAGCTGGAAGCTCTGTGTTTAAAATAATAAAAAGTAAAAATCTATGGACTCATACTGAGGAAGAACTATTTGGAACCTCTGTGAAATGTCTGATTATTTCTCATGTGCTCAGTCCTGGTAGAATGAGGTTAACACATGTCAAAGCAGAGGAGAAGGAAATTTGGGGTTGCATTTCTGCCCCTAGATGGAGTATTCTGCACGCTGATTTATTTATTTATTTATTTATATTTTGGGAGAATGAAGCTGTGTTAGAAGCCTTGAAATGCCTCTTGTTCTGAATTCCCTTTACAGTGTATCAAGTGCTGCCTATTGGGACTAGACTAACTGTGTCCCAGAGGCCATTTAGAAGAGAAAAATCAAATTAGGGATTGTTTGTATAGTTGATCGGGCATTATAAAGTCCACTGCAATTTCTGAGCGTCTCCTGTTCGTCAGTTAGTAATAGATCTATAAATAAAAAAGCAAGAAGCCTGTGCTTTACAAAGTGTCACTAATTACTATGAAACATCTGACACTTGCAGCTTGCAGGGCTGAATGTTCCTGTGATTTTCATGGTATTCCCTTCTCTCGGTATCCTGTGAGTACCATGGTAACCTTAACCACCGGTAAAACATTTTAATAGTGACCACTGTAATACAGAGGTTGTGTGCAAACAACATGCACCATTGCTTCTGAGGTGTTTGCAACACTTTGTCTTTGTCACAATTGGAGTAAAATGTTGCCAGATTTCCAGAACTGCATCCTAAACTTGCCAAACAGGGAGCTGGGAGTGAGTTCTCCTGTTCTCCAGCTCCTGTCTTTGATCACCTCTGCAGTTTCATTGATAGATTTCTACCCAGCACTCACAAGCTTAGTGAACCATGGCTCCAGAAAGCACCGAGTTGCTTGGGGAAAGCATTTGGCTACAGATGTTGTGTGTGGGGTGGGTGTCAGATTAGAAGCCAGCTTTTGGAAAACCTAGATTGTTTTGTGTGAGTGAGTGAGAATTCAGCTGTAGGCTCTTAGCTCAGGTGTGCTCACATGTGGGCTTCTGGGTTAGCCCGCTCTAGCAGGAGGGACCAGCTGCAGTATTTGTCCCTGGACTGGGAGCTGAATTCCTGCAGAAGCCAGGATTTTGGTTTGGACCTTTTTAGATATGATGTAAACGCCAGCAGCTTCCTAACAACTGTTCTTGAACCTCGGAGCAGAATGTTAGAGCAGACTTGGGGAATTGCACAAGGTATCCCTTCTCAGAACAGAAAGAAAAAACCTGACAAAACCTAACCCATCTGACTAGAGTCCTGAGAAATGCTTTCCAGCTCTCAAATAAAGAAAGGATCTTAATTCAGATTTGCCGGAATCGTCTAATTAGTCCCTTTAATGCCATGCACCTTATAGTCTGTGCCACCGGATTCGTCCTATAAATGAGACGATGGGCTAATTCATCTTGGCAGCAGTAAACAGACCTTGTGATTGTCCTCCTTACAAACACCGGCCTGCTTTTAGGGAAATGCTTTGCCCAAGCCTGTGTCCCTGCTCCCTCCCCCGCGAGCTCCCCCCTTCCCTTTTTCTGAGCGCTGCCTGTGCTTCTTGCCCTCCTCCTTCCCCACCAACCAACCCAACCCACCCCGTCTCGCACACAGTGACATACCTCACACATTTGCCACTGCTAACAACAACCTGTCAACTCTTTCTTTGCACCGTGCTAGGCGCCCTTTGTTTCTGCAGCCCAGCAAGCCTTGCAGCTGTTGTCCGAGGCCTGCTCCGACAGCCTGTGATCAGTCAGCTGCAAAATCCTCCCTGAACAACTTGGTATTCACAGCTCTAATCGGGCCAGCGGACTGTTTCCTCCTCTCTCGCAGTAAATCTTTATCACTTGCGCTCTGCTCGTCAGTTAGTGGCGCCAGCTCTTTGGGCTGCTCTATCCCTTTCCCATACTCTGCGGGGCTGTGTGCTCTGAATGCTAACTCCAGCCTTGTTTAGCCTCTGTACTTGCCTCAGTACTGCAATCCACATGTTGGGAAGGGCCAAATTCCTGCTCCCTCCCCACTTTTTAAGCCATATGTACATCAAGTTTCTATCTCTGCAAAAGTGAAGAACTCAAAAGCTCCCTCCCTTTGCCTATTTCATACTTTAATCAAACAAGTTAATTCTGTGATTTTCTTTCTGTTTTCCTCCTCCAGCAGGCTGTTGTGCTTCTGTTGAAGAGCTGTCTCTGGGAGGAAGATGAGGGTGAGCTGCCCAGCCTGGGGAAGCTGGTGATGGCAAGGGAAGCCCTGGGGAAACTGGCACAAACCTTAATTTGATCGCATGCCCAGGGCTATTAACCTTCCTCCTAATGGTCCCCCCCACGGACGGAAACACATTTCCCTCCATCCTGTCCCTGACTTGATGCCATCTCAGTCTTTTAAAAGATTTACGTGAAAGATGTTGAGTTGTGAAGCAGATTTTTAGGAAAAAAAAAGATCAAAGTTGGCTTTTTTAGTATCCCGGCTGAGTTGAAGAGAGCCCACAGAGCTTTTAGGGGTGAGGTTTCCATCAGTGTGGAGTTGCTGAGGATTTATACTTGTGGAGCTGAAAGCACAACTCGATCTGTGCCTGTTGCTGCTTATGGTACAGGAGGAAAACTCCTCCTGCCTCCTTGGCAAAACATTGTGGGGTTTATTTCCCTGTGTGCTGTGTTTGGGCCTGGGGTTGGAGATAAGCATGTAATTAAACCTCAGTTAAACAGCACATTTTGCAAAGAGGCTCAACTAGCTTTTAAGTGCAGCTTGCTGTAGATTAGTTTAACAACTAAATTTTTCAGGTTAGTGAGGTTTATCACAGTTTATAAGAAACCTGGGAAACTCTTGTCTGACTACAGGCCTGAGGACCAAAAATTAATGGGTTTTGCTCTTCTCTCTGAAGCTGAGCCCATCTCTGGCACTGGAAACCCTATTTCTCTCTCTGCATCAGCTTTCCCCACTGTTAAGTCTTCATATCAGCTGTTCCACATCTGTGTGTACATCTGCATGCAGGGGTGAAGATCAACCAAGTACAGAAATATTTCTTTAAGAGTAAAACATGAACTGGCTTTAAGAATATCTTGTTGCCATTAGTTTTATAAGGCAACTGTAAAATAGATGCTGCTTGGAAAATCTGGGTTCATTTCTGTTCAGACTTTCTACATCTGAGTTCCTCGTCTGTACAGTATTTGCTCAGTGAAAGATAAGCTCATGTATATCGGATTCTTACAGTTTTGGCATTGGTGGTCAGGTTGAGCCTGTAGAGAGATGCACAAAGTAAAACCTAATGACAACCACAGTCAGAAGGACTTTTGACAAGGTCCTGTAGGGACAGGACAAGGGGAAATGGCTTTAAACTGGCAGAGGGGAGATTGAGGTGAGATGTTAGGAATCCTCTTCTGTACATCAAATCATCATAGAATCCCAGACTAGTTTGGGTTGGAAGGGACCTTAAAGCTCATCCAGTTCCAACCCCCTGCCATGGGCAGGGGCATCTTCCACTAGACCAGGTTGCTTCAAGCCCTGTCCAAGTCTCAGCTATCACGTGAGCCTTGATGGGGTTAATTTGCCTGCAGCTTTGATAGCTCTATCCTCTGGAGGAAATCCTGATTGTGTTCCCTGACAACTACCACCTGGAAGTATAATAGCAGAGTTCAGACAATTTTGGGGGTTTATGTCTAATAGTGAGCTATTGGACATGGTTATTTTGTGGTGTGATTGTCTTCTGTTTCATAAAACAGTGGTGCTTCAGTGGGAAATCTATCTGGGGTCCTCTGCACAAAAAGCAATTGATTTTGAAGTGTTCCTCAAGAACTTGATGTCCTTTAAAGATACCCTAATTGTCCCCTTTGTTCTTTTTGAAAACTCATGGTAGTTACAGTCTATACTCAACCTGATACCATGAGAGGAAATACTTTGGCTTTGAATTACAAAAGAAGATTCTAACAGTCTGAATTGAAAGTGAATAGAGCAAGGAGCAGACTTTCTCAAAATTACTATTTTTTTCCTTAAAACAGCTAAAATCATTGCATGATCTTTAGAGTGTCTTTGCAGAGAAGTAAACAAGGCTGTGCACAGCCCAGCTGGACTTTCCGTAGTACCTTGCCACTGTCCATGTGTCCTGATTCTCCTGCTCACCTGCTGACGTTTGTGCCTTGAAGTGAGGCTTTATTTTGGAAGCTGCACCTGGTGCTTACTGTGGTATGGTTATAACTCTGTGGTATGGTTATAACTCTGTGGTATGGTTATAACTCTGTGGTGCTTGGTGTTGGGGGCTTGGAGTAACATTAGAAAAATGTCCTTTGTATTTCTTTTCTGGTTAGTTCCTGCTGGAAGAGGACTTGTTCATGGCTGTGGGCTGAACTGTATGAGGAGAATTTGAGAACAGCTTCTCTCTTCCCTGTTGTGAATTGAAAATAGACTTGACTTAGATCTCCTAATGCATAGATGCATATATTGGAGCAGGATATTTTATTGTTCTGCTTTTTCATTTTTAAGGAGCAGTGTCAAGTTTTTTCCTAGCTCCTCCCATGTCTGTCTTCTAAGAAAATGTCAGTCCCCACCATCTTTCTATTTGATTTTTTGCTCTCTGAGTTACTGATAATAAGCTTACACATTAATTCCATTTTAAAATAGTCTTTTAGTCTAGCAATTTCCTTGTCTGATTTGCCTCAGACTCTCCAGAAAAATTCTACCTTGGCATAAAGTTTGCACCTGTAAAAGTTCAAGGAATCAGTTTAGCTACTGCTAAATAAGGAAGGGATGCTGCCAAAATTGAGTTTATCATGAAAAGCTAGTTTAAGTATGGATAAATTAATTTCTTTGTGATTATTAGGTAATATTAGTGTTTAGTAAGTTTCATAAAGAAAAAATATGACTGGATGGATTTTATATTGCTTCTAAAAATGGATTTTTGTTTCTTCTTTGGCTGCTCAGGGAAGAATGCTTCCTTCATGTTTAATGTTTTGAGCCACTTCTTGTGTACAAATTTCCTGTGTATCTTGAATAAGACCATGTAAAAGATGAACAAAGAATGAGGGGAAAAATTATAAATGGATCCATGTGACTGCCTCTTCTCCAGATTTCCCCCTGCTCCTCACTGAAGAAGTTTTGAGGGAGTGCAGGGCCATGCAGTGTTTGTTAAAGCTGATGGAATATCTTTCTCCCTCAGGGTATTTCTTTAATCAATGTTTCTTTATCCCATTAGGTCATCTCCTCTTTATTTATTTAATTATTTGTCTGAAGAAAAGCCTTGTTCTGTATGTTTTCATGGATCTTGACGTTTATTCTTAGAATTATGGCCTGATCACTTCCTCTCTTTTCCTCAAATTTTCTGTCGTTTTATCTATTTTAAGTGCCAGAGCACAAAGATAACCCCAGCTTAGTTCTCTCATTTTGCCCAGCAGTTCCCCCCTCCCCTTCCCTCCCTGCAATGAAAAAAATGAAAGGTCTCATGGTCTTACAGATTTTCTTTATGCTTATTTTGGCCTATTTGCAACCCAAATACATCATCATGCTAGAAGACGGCTCTCTAAGTCTCTTGGATCAATTAAAGGTAGCCCTATTCATTGCCAGGACAAACCTTTGCCTATTAACTCTTTCAAAGGGCATTTGTCATCACAAAAAGCTGTGAATGCTGTCTGGGTTCATTGATTAAAAAAAGGTATTGTTTTAAGGCTGCTGAATATCTTAAGTAGTTGTAATCAGAGGGTAGCTTGTGTCTGTGAAGTGATACAGTTACCTTTCACCTACTTGCTTTATTTTCTGTGGTTTTTAAAAGAAAACCCCCCCAAATTTCCAATGCAATCCAAACATCCTGGGTTTAGAGTATAAAAGGAGTGCCCTTGCTGATCAAACTATAATTTATGACATGATTTTGGTGAGCCAAAGATTTCATGTGGTAACCCAGAACACATCTCATTGGCCTATGATCAGCCAAGAGTGAGGAAGTGGAGCGGCACTGCTCGTTGCCAGTGAGCATCCTTCTTTCTTCCCTCAGAAATCCAGTGTCTGTAGCTTGGAAATGTGGAAGTCCACCCCAGTTCTCCAACCACTTGCATGTGTGCTTATGAATTGGCAATTAATGCAGAGTTTATACAGCACTATTTGGCACATCAAGGTAGAACTGGGTAACGTCTTTTAGACCATTTGAACGTTTTTTTAGTTCATTTGCCTCAGTTGCCATCTCCAGTGATTTGAAGCTATTTATGGATGTGTACCAAAGCGCTGGCAAATTGGCTTAGCTGGAAAAATGCCTTTGCTGCTGTCCCCTGGATCAAAACATTTCTTTCAGTAGTTACTAACATGAATCTGTTTCCTATTTAAAGAGACTTTTGAAAATTAGAATGAACACTTTTCCTTGCCTTTATGAAAAGTTTTGTTTGTGCTTGTTGTTTTCGTGGTTTATTTTCCTGAGAAAACAGCATAATTTGTATTTCCCCCTAAATTATTTCACTCAAATCCTGTGGTTATTTATGTGCGTGTAATGGAGAGAACCCTTCCAGTCACGTGCCTTGATGGTGCAGCATCATTTGACCCTTACTGTCTGGAGATGCATTTCCAGAGAAGGTTATTTGAGGGATATATGCTTTTCTTAATGTTTGTGCAAATATATTCTTACAGTGAGGCAAAAAAATCTTACACGAAGTCACACTTGGTAGAAATATGTGCTTTTCTGCTTGAGTAAGACAGTAGATACAGCGATGAGGGACTTTTGACAAGGGCCTGTAGTGACAGGACAAGGCAGGGAATGGCTTTAACCTGACAGAGGGGTGACTGAGGTTAGATCTTAGGCAGAAGTTCTTCCCTGTGAGGGTGCTGAGGCGCTGGCACAGGTTGCCCAGAGAAGCTGTGGCTGCCTCATCCCTGGCAGTGTTCAAGGCCAGGTTGGACACAGGGGCTTAGAACAACTTGGTCTAGTGGAAGGTGTCCCTGCCCGTGGAAGGGGGCTGGAACTGGGTGAGCTTTAAGGTCCCTTCCAACACAAACCATTGTATGATTGTGATGTATGATAGTAAATAACGTTTAATTCGTTTCAGTATGGGAAAGGGAGGGGACACACATGGTGTCTCAAGGGAAGCCCTGTTTCTCTGGGACAAAAATGTCTTTAGAAAATACCTAATAAAGTAACCATGTTATATCAAATTGTTTTTGCAGTTTGGTCATCAGGAAAGCAGGGCAGTGCCATGTCTGGAAAGCAGCAGGGAAATGAATCCTAAACACTCATGCTCAACTTGTGGTGTGCTTGATGAGTTTTATCATAGAAAGTCCATTCGTGCACATGCAAGGTAAGATGGCAGAGGCATGGACATACAAGTGGCGTCAGTCTCTTCCAGTGACTAAGTGTATTAGACAATATATGTCTTGAAGTTTAGAATATGTTTATGACTTACCTGTTTGGTTTTTGTGTGTGTTTCGGGGTTTGTGGGTTTTGTTTGTTTTGTTTTTTGTTTTGTTTTTTTTCCAGAATGTGCCTAGATTCTGCATGAAGTACTTTTTGTAAGTACTTTATCTCCTTTTTTTTTTAATAGAATCAAAGACTCACAGAATAGTTTGGGTTAGAAGGGACCTTCAAACTCAGCTAGTCCAACCTCTAAATAGTTTTTTCTAATTTTTACAAAACTGCTTCAAATAACCTAGTTCTGTCTTCAATTTACTGTAAAGATAAAAAACTCACTCTCACCTCTATTTCATCAATGAGGAGAATCGGTCTGATAAAGATTCAAATCCCAATTCAAGGAAACGCAAAAACTGAAGCCCGTATTTCAATGTTCCTGTGATTTTGGCACATTCTGAAATGTTTCTCTGGGATGCTGTCAGAGGCCAAAATAGAATATGCAGTTGCGTTGCAGACAGTACCTTCTCTATAGTATTCCTCACTGCAGTGTGTGGACATTTTTTTTCTTTTGATTCTTAATATAAAAGTGATGCTCAGGCAGGAGAGGGATTTATTTTCATAGTTGGTCATTTAATTCAGTGGCTTATATACTGTGGTATCAAAGCTCATTTTGTTGTGGAGATAAATACAGTTCTAATCTTTTTTTCTTCAGCTTTGTGGATTTTCACGCAACTGTGTGGTGTCTTTTCTTCAGTCAGGTGCCTTGGAAATAAACTTGGAGATATAAATACGCACGTTGCTCGTGTAGCTCTGATGTGTGTATGTATCTCTATATAATGGTATTGTGTGTCTCACTTTATATAACATTTTTAGGTGTCTGTACAAGTAGGAGATTTATGAAGTGTGACTCATTTTTCCATCTCCACACTGTTCCAGTGGAAGAGCTCAGCCTGCGATGAGAAAAACTAGTACACGTTATTAAGAATTCCGATAAAGTAGGCTGAATAAATTTGTTTTCTTTGTGAGCCTTAATCCTGTGTTGTATTGGCTTCTTGGACATGGCTAATTTATTTGGAATTCCATTCTGTTCCCGACAGCATTCCTGATTAGCAGTTTGATCACCCGGAGCAAAGTTACATACCAGCTTTCAACTCTTGTAATCTAGCAGTGTAATTTTTTCAAATGGACTCTTTTCTTCCCTTCTTTGCCTCAGCTCCCCTTCTTTTTGTGTGCAAAGAGACTTGAAAAATAACAGGAGGACCTGTTAGGAGAATGAAAAACTTGTTCAAAACACAATATAGTTTGCTGAATGCCTGACTCGGCTCTGGCCACAAAGCCTCTGATGCAAAGTTCAGACTGGAATATGGAAACTTCCAAAATCAGAGCTAGTCAGAGCAGGCTGTGCTTATTGTAAAGCTGGTGTTGGGTGGCTATCGAAAAGGAGACTTAGGAAAGCAAACGAATAAGGAGACAAAGCCAAAGCATAAAGCCTAAGCCATGCAATCCCACACCATTTTTTTGCTTTTATTTAGTATGATAATGGTAGGTCTGATCATTCATTATTATTCACATGGCTTTAAATAAACTCAAGGTTGGTTTTTTTTTTTTCCTAGTTACACATGTACTTAATAAGGACCTTGTTGAATGCAGGCATATTTTTTGGTCATCTGTGTTCATAGTTTCCAAAACGCTGGTAATTGCCAAGTAGACCTTTATAAGAAATATTTGAAATATACCTTTCAGTGAATCTAATTGCATTTTAAAAGAGAAGAACCAGACTGGGAGCTGAGTTGGTGCAGCATGTGAAATGTTATCTTTGATAAGTGATGGAAGGTAAACAGGTTGTTTTTTTTGTTTACTAGCTGAGTTTTATGGGTGGTGTGATACCATCCTTGAGTTCTTTCCATGGTTTGTAGTTTGCCAGAACACATTTTGCCTATGATACATAGAAGAAATTTTACCCTTGAACTTGTATTTAATAGTTTAAGTTTATCACGTGCTGGACCTTGCATGGAAATGGTGGTTGTGTCACTGTTCGCTTCTGTCAATACTGGCTTAAGCTGTCAAATCAAATGACAACTAGAAAACCCCAAATTTAACTGTAAGCTAGAGACAGGTTTTGATCTGGTCTCTTCTTGGTAGAGCATGGGAGAAGCATCATCCAAGCAAAGCTTGAGGAGATGCAGCATGTAGCAGCCCCCCTTCTGTGAGGGCTTAATCAGCCAAAGACACAGCATTACAAATGAGAGGGAACTGGGTTTTCCATCTTGTGCTTGAGGCCCCAGTTTGGTTCTATACACAGTGAGAAGGAAGCAAGGTTTTTAAGTCATGAGAGACTTGGGAATAGGCCAAAGATAGGTAGCCACAGCACTCGTCAAAAGGCTCAAGCTGTGGTTTTCTGCATGAGTGCCTTGCCTGGATAATGTTTTGAAAAGCTGGATCTGTCTTTCTGTTTTGTTCTGATCTTGAATTTTGTGGGTCTGAAAAGCAGCTCTTGCAAATATTTCATCAGAGCTGGAGCATGGTTTCCCATATTTCTGGTTTTGAAACACTGGCATTTTGGTTAAAATGCTGTTTTGTCAAAAATAATCATAATAACATTCTCTAGTAGATTGATGTAAATTCCGTTAATTTAGTAAGGGGAAAAGAACCCCATTGATGAAAGGACAGCACTGAGAAAGGATGGTTTAGGGCTAGATCCATTATGTCTGATTGAATTCAGCGAGAATTCCTTAATTTTTCCAGCAAAAATCCAGAGGTTCTTTCCTACTAAAAAAATATGCAGCTGAGTACGAAGACTTAGCAACTTGTATTGGTCTCTGACCACTAAAGAGAGAAATGGACATAATAATTGCCTGATAATAAGCTATTCTGAACTTGGTAACATAAATTCTAAATATTTCTGCCGGTTTTTCCTTCGAGTGGCTAAATACTTCTGTATTTTTCTGTTTGTTCACCTGTAGGTGGACTTCTTGGATACTAATTGACTTTTTAGTTAATCAGTGTGATTAAATATCATGGCATGTACTTGGTCTATTCTGCTTCTTGTAGATCATGTTCTGATCTCACTCCTAGTAAGAAATTCCTGTTGATGAAGGGGAAGCAAGATTCTGCTGCTGAGCGCTGCAGCAGCATATGGAGCTGATAACAGAGTAACAGTGGAAGTCTCATCAACTCTTGTTTAAAATACAGATGCCCTCAGGTAATCACTTTTAAGACTGGTAAGTTTTTGTTCCATTTCCTCTTAGTCCTTTTCTCTCATTTTTATTATTGTTTCTTCTATGATCTGTGCTCCTGTCTTGCTTTCAAATCTCACTTTTGACTGTCAGGCCTTTGAGGATGAGCTAGAGTTTTACAAATGCTTCCGGCTGTATGGACATTGAAGTCATTCTTAAGAGAAGAAGCGTGTAATAAAAGAAGTATCTTATTTCTGTTCTTGTTTTTTCTCGATCATGGCAATGGGCATATGGAGCTGACTGTAGTGGGAGGAGTATGCTTGCTGGGGATTTTCCAGTAGAAAACCAGTGGGGCAGGTGTTTGCTTCCCTTTGTTTCAGTGCAGCGTTGAATGATCTTGATATGTGCATATTAACACAAGTTATTTGAAGCAGCAGTTGACTTTGAATGTCAGATTTTGTCCTCTAAAGCTAGGAATACCTTGACTTGGTGCCTTTGAAGTGGCATTTTTTTTTTGGTGTGACTTAGATTTGCTTGCTCACGAGAGTTCACATATGTAAACTGGAGCAAGGTGCCTTTTTGACTCTGATAACTTTATGAGGCACGTGATTCTGAGAGATAAGTGCTGGTCTTGGGTTTTGCTCTTTTTCTTAGCAGTGAACTGGGAGCTTCTTGTTAGCAATGCCAACATCTGCAACTCTTTGCCTTTTTCTTTTGTAGATATCCTGACTTCTGAATGTGTGGTAAAAACAGTAAGTCAAATAGCCTATTTTTTACCTCTAGTATAGTTATGCTTTGGGATATATTTCAACTGATGATACGAGTGGGTGTTTCATGATTGTTGTTGTATTGTCTGCTCTGTTGCTTGTAAATTCATTTGACAATTTTAAGATTTTAGGGATGGAGTTATATTTTAGGAGATAGACTGCGTTATAGTTGGAACTGGAAAATTAGATGTGAAATCTGTTGCCTTACATTTTAAAGGTCAGCAAGAATGCATAATACCTTCTCTTTTTTACCCTTCATTGGGCAATGATTACCAAGGCAATTAATTATGTGATAATTTAAAAGCAAAATATGGAATCTGTCTCAGAAATAGTTTCAAATGAAAGGATTTTTATAAACATTTATAGCAGAAGTGAGTAATAATGTTGGTTACATGATGAAAACATATGTTAGTAATAAAATATCACCCATCAGGAATACTGTTCTGTCATGCCGTTGTTCTCTAGAGAGATGCTTAGTTGCAAAACCATTGTAGCAAAATGAACTCTGAACAGAGAGGATGCTTTTATGTGTGAGACAGCATTCATTCTTCAAAAAGGCAATCATAAAAAGTGGTGCCAGGTATTAGGAACATCTGTTGTGTGAAAAAGTAGATTTGGGGAAATCCAAATAATAAATATTTTGATAATCCAAATAATTATCAGCATTTAGGCTTTACATAGTGCTCTTCCTCACTCAGTGTCAAGCTACTTCACAAAGGAGGGAAGAACAGCTCTCCGTATTAAGCTGCATTTTGTGAACTCTAGCCACACAGTGTTTTTATCTGGCATGTATATTTGTCTTGCTTGTGCTGTGCTGTTCATTTTCTGTGGGAGGAAATCTGTCCTCAGAAGTGAAATTTAAGCGGGAAGGCACTCTCCTTCCATCTTCAGCAACTGAAATGCAGTATTCCTTTGTGTGAATAAATGGAGTACCTACAAAGAGTGCCAAGTTGACAGCCGTGGCATGTGGAGCCATAGACCTGCTATTGAGCAAGCAGGCAGCCATCGTGGAAGCTTACCCAGCTTTGTCAGCCTGTCCCAAGCAGAGCCAAGCACCAGGCATGAGGGTTGTGTGGTTTCTGTTCTGGCTTTGACACCTCTTGGGGAATGTTGGAGGTGGCATAGCTGAGAACCACTTGTGAGCCCGGGGAGGAGGCACCTGTTCACTTGGCACTGGAGTGAACCCCCAATTCATTCCTCATGTGCCCTTAAATAACCACCAGGCTTCTCACTCCCAGCAGGTTGAGCAGGAACTGGTGGCCAAGACATAGGATGTGCTGTGTTACCTGGCAGTCCCATTGGACTGTCATTGGCTGTGCCAGGGGAAGTTGTTGTGCCAGGGGAGGTTTAGATTGGAGATTAGGAACAATTTCTTCACCGAGAGGGTGTTCAGGCATTGGAACAGGCTGCCCAGGGCAGTGGTGGAGTCACCGTCCCTGGAAGTGTTCACAAACCGTGTAGATGATGCCCTTAGTGACATGGTTCAGTGGTGGCCTTGGCAGTGCTGCGGAATGGTTGGACTTGATGATCTTAAAGGTCTTTTCCAACCTGGTTGGTTCTATGATAATATTGAAAATGGTAAAATCCTGTTGGTGGTTTTCAGTGATGCTGCTCGAGAATGGACAGCAGGGCAGCACCAGAGTAAAGGAAGATGGTTGTCACAAAAGATGCACTGTCAGGTATGGCAATCACGTCCATCCAGAGGAGACAGACACACAGGTGTGTGCTTTCTGAAAAAAGGCAGATCTCATTGCCTCAACCAACAAATTACAGCTACAGAATGAGCCAGTTGCACAAGTGAGTATGTACAGTAGAGCCCCTGTCTGTGGACTCACAGTGGTTGTAGGGTAGCAGATAAAGCCACCAAACAATTTGTCAAACTGTTTTTCCTGCTTAAATCCCTTTCAGATGAAGTGAAGATTTCCTTTCTTCTCATCTGTGTGGATATAAGTTTCTTAAAAAAAACCAGGTTAGAGAAACAGCTGTCAGGAATGGCATAGTTGATCTTGCTTTAGGGCAAGCTGATGGACCTTTTGGGTCCCTTTCATCCTTTTTCCTATAACCGGAGGTGGCCCTACTAACATCTCTATGTGTACATGTTTGTTCTCTCCTGCCTGCTGCATTTTTTCAGCAACATCTTTGCTAGTTGAAAGGAGTAGTCCCTTTAAACTCAGCATCTTTTGAAGTCTGTAGGTATAAAAAGACACTCATTGTTCAGTGCACCTCCACAAAGATTCCTTCTTAATCCTGATTGTGTGTACTCATCCCTTGGTTGAGCCTTCCCATGCAGAGGAATTTGAGTTGATTCACATTCCTTCATAAATGCACGCAGGGTAATGCATCACACTTTCTTTCCTTTTAAGCAACCTGATCAGTTGTGACACTTTCCAATTCCATTAAAAAAAATCCCTGTAGTAGTTAAGAGCATCCATTAGTGTGAATAAACTCCTGAAACCCCTCAAAGTATTTGCTTTACCATGCCATTTAACTGTTTATAATGCCTGGAGTTTTGCTTCTGATACGCAGCCATAAAAGGGAATAGACTGTTAATTTTTATATA
>NW_009910022.1:0-1311 GCF_000696875.1 Nestor notabilis
AAGAGGCCGGGGAAAAAAGAAGGGAGTGGGGTGGAAAAAGCCGCCTTGGCTCCTTCCAGAAAGGGAAACAAATAAGCTCCGCCAGCAGGATATAAATCTGGCGGGTAGGAACGGTATTAACTTGCACGCCCAACTTTTCTTCCACCCTGATATATGAACTTCCCAGCTTAAAAGATTACAGTAATCACGGGAGGACAGTGTAAATCGAATCTGATAGCAATAACTTTTGGGGAAGGTCAGGCTCAAGTGAAATGTTACCAAGCAACAGGCATTTTGTTTGCAAAATACAATCAAAGTGTATTGATGAGAAATTTTTCCTTGCCAGCCAGTCAGCACTTTCTGCTAACAGCTTTTGGGAGGGCGATAACGGAGATCTTCATAAATCAGGGCCAGAGGTGCCGCGCCGGCCCCGCCCGTGGTTCCCAGCCTGCACAGACCTGGCCCGAGCGGTCACTGGTCCCCGACTGTTACAGAGTTGGGTTTTTTGGGTTGCTGGTTTTGTTTTGGGTATTTTAGTATGTGTGTGGTTTTCTCTTTTGCTCCTCGTCCCCCGCGTTTATGAACAAGTGAATAAATGAGAGCAGAGCAGAAAATAATCTGCGGGTGTCCTCCTGTCACCTGCTGCCAGACACTGTTTAACCGGACAACCTGTTTATTTCCAACCATCCTGTTTTGAACAGCGAGGCTTCCTCTTTCTCTCGCTGTCTATTGAAAATATCTTCAAAACAGACAGTAATTATTTGCTCCCCTAGCTCGCCCCTTTTCTCTCTCTCCGCCCCGCCTCGCCATCCTCCCCCCCGCCCTGGCATTAGTCTTCTGGAAGGTTTTCTCAGTACAGAGGTAGCATTTCCCGCTGTGCAGTAGAATCACGTCTGTTTATTTTTACTGCTGCCGTAACCGGTTATTTTCGTAGGACAAGCTGCAACGTTCTGTTTTGTACAAATAACGCACCTAGAAACTACCCGTTGTATCCACCTGTGCTAACCCGGAATAATTCCCCCTCCTGATAGTGTGCTCATGAACTTTCATCTCCCACATAAGCGTGTTTCTCTAAGTAATAGTTACCACGGCTTGTAAACAATTAATATAACACTATTATGAGTCTGCTGTTAATGTCAGAGCCAGCTTCTTAATGCAACACAGCAGACTCTGTGTTAGTTTGGGAACAGTGACTAGTTTTCTACAAAATACGGTAGACCTTTGAAGATAGGGAAGAAATTCTGGAGTGAAAGTAATTTAAAAAACCCAAGCAAACAAACAAACAGAAAAACAAAAACCCACTTATCAACCAACCAACTAGAAAAGCACCCC